>NW_026516823.1:0-86117 GCF_025766255.1 Zychaea mexicana | reverse complement strand
ATGATGTTGCAATTTATTACGCTTGTTCGAATGAGTATCTATGTTTTATACTTAACTTTTTGTAGCTCTTCGTCTCCCGCCCTTGGGGGAACCGAATGACAAACGGTAAAAGCTAAATAATGCTACTCAGTACGTTTCATGAAAAGATAGCCCTCAAACCAGCAGCAGTAAGTGCTAGCGCTAGAATACAATCAATCGCTTTATCCATAATATTTTCCGTTTACCTAATTGTTTTGCAACGGTAAGTTTCACTAACGAAGTATGCGTTGAACACCTACATGCATAATCGATAGTGCCGATGCATTCTGTTTTCCATGGTAGTATACACCCATTGATTAGAGATTGCCTGCAGACGCTGTAGCCAAACATCGATCGGGATAACTTCTAAAGATATCTAACCATAACAACAGTAACATTTGATCTTAGTTTTGTTGATATATTTACTACTTTTTTTATACCGGAACTTCATCGGCAGCGAAAATGCTCTCGAACATGTTGTCATCTTCATCGATCCACTCTTCGTCATCGTCATCGTTCTCATTCTCTCCTTGCAACTTGGGTGCCAGCTCTACTGTCTCCTGGTCACCTTCACCTTCTTCATCATCTTCGTTATCATCTTCGTTTGGCTGTCGTACTGTTGTCGATGCAAGTCTGGACTGCGTAGCGGTGCCGTTGAAAGCTGATCCATCAGCAATTTTGGCTAATAGCCGCTTCTGATCTTTCACCCATGTCTCGGCTCTCTCCAACTTCCGCTTCAATATAACCACCATGCCTTGTCTCTCGTACCAGAATCCGGCGCTCAAAGGTACTTGCAAGTTTTCCGGTACAGATGCAATGGCGTCTTGACGCTTCTTCACGACGTCATCGCCGAATCTAATAACTGAAGCAGCTTCGTCCTTTTTTGTTTGTTTGCATATTAGAGTCGCAGATACATTGCTCAGTTTCTTACGCGCGATTTATTACCTTCAAAATTTCGAGCTCTTCGTTGGCTCTTTTTAAACCATGGAAAGCGTCATAGGGTGCATCGTTTTCCACAGGAGAAATGATGTTACAGCGGAAACGAAAGTGGCTGTTCTTTTTCAACACAGTGTTTGAATCCTTGTACAAGTCATAGCCTGTCGTTATAATTGTACCCTTTAATAACAGCTTCAGTGTATGTATATGTATTCTGATAAACTTACCAAAAATTGGAGCTCTTGTTAATTTCTCGATATACTGGTCAAATTTGATATCAACCTGCTTACGAGCGGCTTTTCTTTGCGCTGCAAGGTTTTGCGTACGATTGTGACCTAGAAAATAATGGCATAATGCAAATTAGTCATTAACCCCATTAAGACATCCTTGATAGCTAATTACCATTGCCCTGTTGTTTGAATGCCTGTTCGATTAAATCGTAAACGGCGATGGCAAGACGCAAGTTCTCTATGGCTCTGCTAGAGACGCCAAACCTTCCACCTCGTCCTGTATTGCTTGTTTCTCTCTGAGCCGTCTCATCCAAATGGTCCTGCCATTTCATTGCCATTAAGGCAATGGAAATGTTATCATTCTCTTCAATACCGGCGTTCCTTAGTGCTTCCAAAGCGTCAGCTTTGAGTTCCACCGCGCGTTCGAACCTACGTCGGAGGTTCACACCTAGTAGTAAGTTCATTATTAGCAAAGAGCAACGCAGTTTTTAAAAATGATCATGAGAGACTCGGTACCAAGGTTGTCTATTCGCTGCTCGGTAAAGAAGTCAAGAGCAATAGTCAGAGTAAGCCGTCTGTTGAGAGACGACATGTTACGTGTCATGGCCACAAATCCGTTGAGGAAGGACCAAAGCCGCTCGAGATGCTCCCCATCCTGTATTCCCCACCCCTCTTTGAGGCGAGGATGAAAGTGGATCTGGCATTCTGGCGAATGACCAGTGATATGGAAAATGCCGACCGCAATAGGTACATCCTTTATACTGTCCAAGCATTCCGTTTCCTAATAACCAATACACAAGTTTATCAATGTTTAAACTTAATGAAAAGAGTCCAACAAAACTCACCTGGAGGGCCTTGCGAATTTTACAGCCAACATCGTACATGATGCGGATGTCTGATCCATACAATGGCATCTCAGATACTTTTTTTAAACAGCTGAGAACATAGGTGAACCTAGTGATTTGTAGATAAGAGAATCAGTCTTTCGATAATCTTGACATCATCGTATCATCATACTCACTGTTCACCGGCTGTTGTTATGTCGATCATGGCCAAAGGAAGACCGTGACCACAAGTGCACGCGAATGCACCATTCTGATCAAGATGGTCCATCCGGCCACGTCCCTTTTCAAGAGCTTGCCAAGTACTGCATCCATCAGTTGCCTAAATACATGAATTTTTAGTATTTCAGCTGCATACAATTGCACTTTTTATCGCTCAAAACGTTTAGACTTACTGATCCACCATACGGGACAACTTGGCGATTTTTCACCCAATACCAATCTACTTCTTCTTGGCCAGCAAATACCACGTCTTTCGGATCCTGTGCTTTTTTGAATCTGCGTAGTTGCATGTTGCCATCTGCAGCAACAATCTTGGACCCGGACTAGCAGAAATATCAGGTCATCAGCTCAGTATATGAAAGTAATTATATGCTAACACTAATCGTGCAAAAGTTTACCTTGTATTTGCATGCTGGACAAGCCCTCTCAAGATCGCAATCGTCTCTAAGCTCCTTTTCCAAGTTAAGCATTAACCTTCCATACATTGGAAGTGCTTCACTAAGACGTTGCTTGAAGCTAGCAGCAATCGGAAGCTACATGAATAATCAACTATAAGTGACACTTGTCCAATAACGCTTTCACCGGAAAAAATACCTTTTGATGATACTCTGCTTGGGCCCAACTTGCAATGGAATGGACCGAAACACGGCAAATGTAGTGCAGGTTATGAAAACTGCGCATTTGCTCGATATGAACAGCGTGATTCGGCCCTGATGGTGTCATGGGAAACAGGTGGCGGCGCATCAATACCAACGGCAACGAATGATCTGGGCACTCGCTGCAATATTTAACTGTGGCAGTACGGATACCTGAAGCATACATGTTAACATCAGTAACATATTCTTCCTTTGTTTCAAAGATATGATTTCCTTTTATACGCACCGCACTTGTAAATACAAGTAACAGTCTTTTCCTTTCGCTTGCTTTCAGGACAATGGCAAAGCAGAGGATCGTCAATGGGAACCAGCGCCTGAGGTGCAGGCTCCTCAATACCATAACCTTGCTTATAAGCTGTAAGAAGGGAAGGTAGAATGTTTGCCCAGCTTTGAGCACGATTGTCAGCTTTTCTTCTCTTGTTCGAAGAATTTGTGTTCTCATCGCGCATGGGCGATCGCTTGGACGCTGGCTGAACTACAGGTGGGACACTCAAAGTGCCTCCAAGATCCAAAGGCTGCGTGATCCTGATTACTTTTCTCGCTCCGTTGCTCTTAAGACTTGCAAAAGATGAGACGCGTTTGTTGCCAAATCCTCGTGCACGTTTGGGAGGCATGTTTATTGGAACTACGGAGAAGGAGGGGAAGTCATGTATTATGGGAGTTAATACTGCTACATATCAAAGTCTGGGTCACACGATTCAATTACCGCAGTTTGCGGTTTTTGCGGTTCTTGCGGTTAGACCAAATAGTCTAGAAACCGCAAGTTATAAAACGACACTAGCGACAGGGGCCGGAGTATTACTAGGATCATGGTACTTGTATTAATAGGTAAATTCAATTCAATTTACTTCTCCACACAACAACCCCCACATGATTATACACTCGTCGTGGAGAAGCAACACTCTAGTTAGACAGTTCGCACAACACAGAGAGACACCCATGCTCATATATATGTAAATGGTGTGAAGGCTTTATGACGCTGTTGGACCTGCCAACCAAAGTATTCGCACCCTCTAATTCTACCTTGGAACAGACGATCTAGCATCGATCCAAGTTCAGGTTGTGTCGTACATTTTCGTGGCACTTGGGCTTGCGAGTATATGCGTTGGGGTCATGATTTATTTGAGAAACATGAACCAGATTTTGGAGCGTCGGATTGCTGTGGGACATGGATGGACGGGGTATACTATGGTATTACTGATCGTGCTATTCGTACTCTTTGTCATGGCTGCTGCATTGACCACTTTAAAGTTTTCAGCATCGATTTCGCGTGCCTGTGTAGCATATCATAACGTCCAATAATCTGATCCAAAGTGCTTGATCTGTATATCTCGCTCATTCTGCTCTTTTTGTTTGTTTGTTGTTTGCAATCTTACCTTGGTGGCTGTATCCAAAACGCGCGGCCATTTCTCCTGCTTTGCCAAAACAGCTATTGTATGATTTACAAAATTGTTGTCAGTGGTTGTGTATACATTGAATGTGCCAGTGTATATTATATGTGTGTGTCTGCATGTGTTTTTAAAAATAGAGTATTGAAGGACAAGTATGTAAAAGGTACATACCACACTGGTTGTTGTAAATTTTGACGAGTTGCTCGTTCGGTCTCTCTTTCAAATCGTTTGCAGGCTGAAGACCACCGACAGTTCGCAAATGCAGAAGTGCGTGATAGTAATCTGATAATGCTATTTCGCCCGAGAAAGAAAAAGGGTAATGGAATGAAATGGAGCAACATAGTTTTGTCATTGTAAATGAGCATAAACGTAATACTAAAGTTACTGCGTGATGTGCACCTGCGGGATAATCGCCCTTTTTGAAGGCTTCATTGCCTGTTTCGCGATATTCGACGCCTTTTTTAAAAAGTTTCTTCGGGATTCATAATAAAACTTTGTTGACAGAAGACGTAAATGTGGGTTGCGTTCTATGCAATTGGCAAAAAAAAAGGTTGGAAAAAGAGAATGGGTGAGAGTGATGTACGTACGCGCCACCTTCAATTGCCAATTTTGGGCAGCAGTTGTTTCTTTAAATGTTTTTCAGGACACATTTCCATCAGAGCTAACCTTGCCTGGTCTCTTTACGGAAAGAGATACACACTCACTTACGTCAACAACAATGGGCTAACAGCAAATAAAATCCATGCATAATTGATATAAACAGTGATAGATCAACGAAAAAAATAATAATCAAGATGCTGTTGTGGCTAGAAACCATATAAATGGTACAATATGACAAGGAATATCATCTACCCATGCAGTAATTACAACAGACATCTCTTTCTTCTACACAGTAGTATGTAGCCACCACTATCACATACGTATGATGAGAAAGGAACAAGGAACGAGTCGAGTGATTACATTTAAATTCATAAAGGTAGATCAGTTGGGTGATGATTGACGATAAAGATGTTGAGGGATTTAATAGAGGTCAACGAATAGCCATGACAGGAAGCGCCTCTATTGTTGGGTTAAAGCGATGCAAGCGAAATCTGAAAATTAACCCACAAGTCGCATCAATATGCACGTTGCCCCATAAACTGCGCCCATTCGCTACAAAAAAATTTCTCTCAACGCATGGGATGCGGTGAAAGCTAGCAGTGGAGTTCCAACTGCGCTGTTTCCACCAGGCTGGCATCGTGGTTCTACTTTTCGAAGTAGGAGTGAGGAGCTGAGAGTTTAGTTGAATGATCGGTTCTCGTCCCATTCGTTCCCCAATTTTTACAAAAAAAAAGAAAATGACAATAATATAGCATCTGGAGCAAGTCCAGCTTTTACTCGCTAAATTTTCCCAATTAATTTATTTTTTGGGCGAGTCCAACTTTTTGCAAGCGGGGACCAGGACTCACCTACCATTTCGTTCGGCGGGCTTCTTTTTCGCCAATGAGATTTTCCATTTGGCCAACGGCGTTTTGATTTGGGCCAACAGCATTTTATTTCGCTAATGGCCCCTTTTTCCGCTAACGGCATTTTCACTTGGTCAATGGCTCTCTTTTTCACTAACGGCGTTACTAATTTGCTTGCAGCAATTTATTTCGTCAACGGCATCGTCACTTGGGCAACGGCCCCTCCCTCATTTGGTCAACGACATCATTATTTCGCTTACAGTTTTTTTTATAAAACCTCAAAGTCCCACTGCGTCCAGCGAGGTCCCTGGGAATTGAAACCCAACGGGACTTGGTCAATTTTTGAGCCAATTATCTTGCTCAAAGGGAATAAATAAGTCACTCGAAGTCCACCAGCGTAAAGAAAGCAGTCCATACTGCATTACAACGAGCGGAAGCTAATCTTGTTGAAGGGGTTGCTCTTGAAAACTACCTTCACCATTTCGTTTACTGAATCAATTTGTACATCTTTCTACGTGATGACCGCGAAAATCGCTATTAAAATGGTACACTAACTAAATGTTAGAAATATACACGATCCTTAAAACATATATAAGTACAATAGAGAGCAAACAGTTAAACGCCAGTGTTTCTCGCGTGTTTTTCTTATTGTAATAAAATTGAAGGTGAAAAGAAATCTATAATATGTAAAAGAGGTGAGGGTGAGGGAAAAGTTCAAAAGATATGATGCAAACGCATGTGAAATAACGTTAAGAAATGTAATGTGTATGTGTGCGTTGTGTAAGTGAGCTGGGATAGTAAAAGAAGAGAGAGAGAGCGAAAGAGAGAGAGACAGAATGAACAAAGATACACAACAGAGAATTAGCAGAAACAGAAGAGGCAGAGTGGTAACGAAGAAACATATAGATGATGGAGAGAGAGAGAGACGTAGAGAGCAAAAGCCAAGAGAGAGAGAGAGAGAGAGATAGAGAGAGAGAAAGAGAAAAGCGGAGTAAATAAAGATGTGTGCGAGTGTGAGCATAGGAAAGCTACTAGGTATTGAAGAAAAAGATTTGGGTTTTCAGCAATCCAATGCAAGGTTCTTTTTTGTCTGCTTCTTTTCCAATGCGTCCAACGCCTTCAAAGAACCGTTATATATGCCCGAAAGGAGCTTCAACATGACTTGACAAAAAAAAACGACGAAAGGCAATCCATAACTTATTTAATGAGCTGCTATGCTTGTCGATCAAGGCCTACACGTAGATTCACAATTTCCAGATATCCTTCTCTTGATGTCTGCAGGCGTCCTTCAAATTCTTAAGCTAACAAAAAGTCAAGGAGTTTGTGATATTATGGTTCAAAGTAGCAAGAATAGGGACAACGAGGAGAACTACATACTAAAATAAATTGACAAGGCTGCACACGTTATGTCGCAGAAGAAACAGCTCGACCGTCGAGCTTTCGTCACTTCGTTCAAGGCTGCGAAATACAAAATGAGAGGGTCACATTCAGACGTCGGCCTTCTTCGTCATGTGTCATTGGAAGGCTAATGACAGTACGCTTATAGCATTCTTGTCGCTTCCTTGCGGTGCGTTGATTGAGAAGAAAGAAAAAAGAACACATAGTAGGAGGTGGTGCTTTAACTTTAAAAAAAACCATCTAGAGAGGGAAAAAGTCATCAAGACGGATTAAGATATTTGGGGAGGAGAGGTAACGAAGTAAAGAAGTGAAGATGTAAGAAGAGGGAGAGAAGAGCTATCTATGGACGCTATGAGTGCATTTGTACTTTACTGCTGATTTTTACCTTGGTCACCATAACATCACACTCATTGATACATCCATCACCTTTGCTAGTTGTACCAGCCGTCGACCTTATATACAATCTTCTACCTGGGATCTGAAATCGGAAAAAGTTATCTTTATACAGTAATGTTTTAGAAGCTTACTACGCCTTCAAAGGCAGCAAAAGACCATCTTACGTTTCGGGATAGCTAGCCACTATAAGCAACATCATTTTATCCCTCTTTGTGCTGTACCCCAACCCTAGAATCATTTATGTGTGTATATTTTGTCTGTCTATAGCCGATATATTATGTAAAGACAACTGGTCTACATGTGCACCCGCTTAGTATAATTTCGTTTTCAAGCAGTTCTGTATTACCTATGTTTACTCGATGTATATTTTCTCGACATTTTTGTTGAGTGTGGGGATTTACCGGGTTGTTGTTTCAGCAAGAGCAACTTTGGGGCATATAACGAGAGTTCAATCTGTTTCATATTTCTTAAAGTTGAATCCTGCTTTTAAGAATGGGATTTTACATGGCTCAGACAACGCAGCTTCTCTTCTTCTAAACTCTCGCTCCAACGCTTTGGACACACTTTGGATGTGAAAGAAAAAAATGTGGGGCCGGAATCGAAAAAAATAAAAAAATTGCTTTCCCACGTCTCCATCCAATCATCATCATCCTTACATTTAAGGTTCGAAACTAGCGGAAGCACACACAAAGTCGAATTGAGGGCCCTGACAGCCGCGAACGTCACACTAAATCCATTGTCAGGACGCCGTTCCCAAGTTTCGATCCAACTTTTTGCTGGTGCCGCTACACACTGCTGCTAAAACGGAGACCCCTTTAAATAATTGTATCGCCCCATACTGCCATGTAGTAATTTTCGCAAGTATGATTTAGGTACTACATAATCACTATGAGAATAACTACGCAATTTGACGACAAAAAGAAATGATAGCATCAGTATATCATCTTTACAGATCGGAACGATAATGAGCTAGTTAGTAGACACTTGCTTGTTTACATTATAGTATTGAAGCTTTACTAACCACTTATCATCTGCACCTGCTTATACTTCTGTAGTGTTATCTTGTTGCTGAAGTTTATCATGTGTTAACTAGTACTAGATCACTCTAATCGATCCCACCTTTGCAGCATAAATCCAAAAATCGCGCATTCTTCAATGCAATTGGACGATCATCGAAATCAAAAGACTGCCACGAACGAGATCATCAATATACGCAAACTGGGAGTGTTCTACTTGAACAGGACGCCACAAGAAGAAGGAGGGGTTATGTATTTGTGTGCTTATTATGCATGGCTCCAGAGTTATTCTTGACATCAATGATGGTGGTTGAAAAATAGTAGTTGTCGCCGGGTAATCCCAAGCGATAATGCATAAACGTTTGGTCGGATAAACCAATCTGATGCGGATGATTAATTTCTATCTAATTCGCTTACAAAAGCGAAATTTACAAGAATCCCCGACAGCCGATAAAGAGTAACGCACAGGTACGAGAGAAGAGACAGGAAGGAAGAAGAAAAGGAGCATACATATCTCACGTCATAATGTGTTACAAGAGTCTTAACGATAATGATACTGTATGTTAGTGCGGCTGAACCTTTTAGTCATCAGGAAACTCCTACCCCCCAAAAAAGAGAAACCTCACTCCCTCCCCCCTCTCAATCATGCTGCTGGCTGTTATAGTATGCTTGTGCGTGTGTATGTTCTTGGCGCCTTATCTTTTTATTTGCTCTTTTCGAGTATCTCTCATTTCCGTAAAGAGCACGATCATTTCCTTTCCAGAAGTTATGACTATCAAGTATCATAGAGTCATAGCCATTCAATAAGGTTTCTCTCTCTCTCTCTCTCTCAAAAAGAGCCAACCGCGGGGTCTCTATTTCCATAAAGATACGAAGCGTCCTTGTAGTACATATGAGTTTCGAATGGTTTGCAGATGCACATTGCATGAGCAGCAGCAGCAGGCATACACACACACACACGCACGCACGCACTCTCTCTCTCTCTATCACACACTGTGTGCTCCCAACATCCTCTTGAGATGACAAAGTTATGAGTTTTCTAAAGATGGAATCTTGTTTATATAGTGTATTGTTTTGTGGGCGGGTACCTCAACAGTTGCGCTCGGCCTTCTCTCTTTCCCAACTGCACACATCTGACAAGCAGTATGTACTTAGCAGATGAAGGAAACATTACCTGTATCACATAGCTCATGTGATTCGCTATAAGGAGGAGAAGGAAGAAGAAGAAGAGGGGAAAAGGGGCCGGGCTCCATTGTAAAGTGGACAAACCACCCAAATGAGCAGCTGTCATACGTACTGTTATACGCATGGATCCGATCCAGTTTCGGGCATGCTATTACTGCACGATGGAAGCAAAAACAGTATAGGAGAGGGGCCCGGGACAACATTACATGTCTTCAATTGGCACAAGTCTTTTTTTTAAATGGATGAAGAGAAGGGGCATAAATAAAAAAACATTTATTGTTTGCGTAGTTGTTCGAGTTTTGAGCGACTTAACAAAGCATTGTTATCTTGATGAGCATGAAATTCATCATCGGCTGGGATATTAAAGCTTGGGGCAGTATCGGAAGGATTCGGACAGGAAGTGGAAGTGGCACTAGTGGTACTATTAATGGTAGCAGTGGTGGTAGTAGTGATAGTAGTAGAAGGAGAAGTAGGGGTTGTATCCCAGTCGGCTAAGCTTGCAGGCATCACCAAAGCTGGGGTATAAGATGTAGAAGAACAATGGATAGAAGAAGTAGGAGAAGTAGGGGAAGTAGTTGTTGTTGGCGTAGTGACAGTGGCTGTAGTAGTAGGTGATGAAGAACGAGTAGCAGTAGTAGAGGGGATGATGCCATTATTTACAGTAGATGGAAAATGATGATGTTGTTGATGATGATGATGATGATGATGATGATGCAGATGATGATTGTGTATGCTGTTTTGGTTGTTATGCTGAATATGCTGGTGTTCTTCGGAAGACGAGGGAATCGAGATGGAGTCGTAGCGACGCAAAAACGACGACAAAGACGCCTTCTTCTCTGATTGCAGACGCTGATAGAGCGAGCACGGTGGTGCGTTGGATGACTCGGATGAAGATGGAATTGACATGGACGGAATGTTGTGCTTCGCCAAAAGTTCCTGTTGTATCCGTAGCTGCTCCTGCAACAATTCCAATTGCTTCTGTTGCTGACTCTTGTGAGCCATCAGAGCGGCAGCCATGGCATCGTTGCTGGCGCGTCGTGGTTGCTGAGCACTGCCGGCAGTGTGATGTGAAGAAGATGAATGAGCCATTGAAAAAGTGCTGCGACGTCCCATGACGCCGGCAGTAGTTGTACTGCTCGTAACACCGGCACCCGAAGTATTTGATGGCGCGGGCCATTGTACCTCATTGTTGTTGGTATTGTTGTTATTATTATTACTCGTGTTCAACGTTCCCATGCTACGCTTGACCTCGACACGCATATGCAGGGCACTAATCTTCTCACGCATATTCCGGTTGCGTTTCTCAAGATGTCGAATGTACTCAACCGCCTTGAACAGGATTGTCGATTTGGAGTTGTTAATGTTCTTGAGCGTAGGAATGAGTTCGGTCATTTCCTTGAAGCCGTTGCGAATGGTGTTGCGTCGCTTTTGCTCCGAGGCAATATGGTTGGCACGCTTTTCTTCCTCGGTCAAGAGCTCGCGATTGGGAGGAACAATGGCCGAAGGCGAGGTTGAATCCGTCGTGGTGGAAGCGCTGGTGGAGGTAGTGGTGGTAGGGATGATAAGACTCGGAGTAGTAGTAACAGTAGCCTTGAACCGTTTCTCTTCCCTCTCAAGATCGTCGCCTGCTTCCGCGGAAGATGCAGTGGATGATGCACGGCGTTTCTTTGTCAACAGTGGCTGTGGATTGTACACGGGTCCAGGCGAAGCGGGTATCGTCACATGGTTGCATTGTGAAATCATCGAGTTCTACAAAAAATGAGTGTGCGCTTGTGTTAGATCATGGGGATAGAAGATCGGGGGGAAGAGTAAGAGCATCCGTTATCTCTTAATTTTTTCGCATGAATTGGGATCGTTCTTTACCTTGCGATAGTCGTCGACAAAATACGCCTTTTGATCATCATCATGGGGGATCTGAATCGCCGGAAAATCTATATTTAAAACGAGGAGCACACGAGACGCGAAGGGGAATGAGTCATTTATCCTTTGCGCTTATGCACATAATTGAAATGAATCGTGCTCTTTTTTTTACCTTCAAACGGACCTGGTTCCTGCATCATGGGTGAGTCAGCGTCGCATATACTCGACCCAGAGTATAAAGAAGGTGGTTGATCTGTCGAGCTAGTGGTGCTAGTGACGCTTTCGGCTTTGTGAGGAATGACGATAGTTTCGTAGTCCATATGGATTTTTTGTGCGTTTGGGGGGAGTAAGTAGTGTTGGAAGATTATGGCGCGTGCGCGATATTTGAGAAGAGATGGGTTGTGTTTTTGTTTTTATTGTGGGGTGAGGAGGGGTTTCCGTTTGGTTTTGGTTGAAAAAATCGGAAAAGCAATGGTCAATGCATTGAACTCTTTTACGATCAAGTAGACGAGAAGAAGAAAGAATAAATGCAAGAAGAGAAAGCAGAAGAAGAAGAAGAGATTATATGCTCGTTCTGGGCCATGGTTTTTATTACAAAAGCACCGTTAGTGGCGAACTCCGCGGATGGTGTTGGCCCTCCTACCCCCCAACAGGTGCCTCTCCACCAACTTTTACGCCTAAAAGTTTCTCGTCTCAACTTGGGGGGTGGGTTGCAATTCGCCCTCCACCCCCCACCCTCTTTTGGCCGCCTAAGAAAGAGATACCAGCAGAAAGGATGGGCCCCTTTGAGTCCCTACTTTTTGGCTGCTGCTTATTACATAGTTCGGGTTATTGGTTAAGGCGAGACACGTAATGGGGCATTCCGGGACTTCTACACCCGACTCTGCCCGTCGGAGAGCGAGCGACCTGTCTTGAAACTTCTCTAGGTCGTTTCTTCTCCACACTTTTTTTATGCTGTTGTTCTTATACTAGCTAGCAAAGAATCTTTTAAGATCTTCACAGATCCTTTTGGTGTTGCCATGCAACAATTTGCATGGTTACTTTGCTTAACAACCGGTCGCTGCCCTGGTAACCTTGTACACTAATTTTTTTGTATCATTATTGAAGATGACTCATGCAAGTTTCACCAAAGAACCGAAATCATAGAGAGGGTGGTAAAAAAAAGTCCGCTTCTCTCTGCAGGCGCTTTACCCCGCAAAAAAAGTTTTTTTTAAAAACGCTGCTGCTGTTGCTGTTGTGTGATGATGAAAAAATGTGTGTGGGCTGGGTCTTTAATCGGTTCCCCCTCCCCTCAAAACAAGGTTAAACACCGTGCGCTAAATCATTCAAAAAAAGACAATATATACAGCAGCTCGTGTAAAAACCAAAGGACTGAGAAACAAGTCGTTTTCTTTATTTGCTATACACACGAGCACCACTCGGATCATCTCTAGGGCTAACTGCAAACCTTAAATTGACAGACTTGGAGAGAAAGAAACAACCACGAGTTTGGGCTCGATATGAAATGTATGAAATGTAATGTGCATTACATACTTGTGCGGAGAACCATTGTAGATGCCATTAATAACCATCCGCGGAAGGGATCCTCTTGAAAAAAGAATGGTAATAAGGACGTGTTTAAATCGCGGAGCCAAATCACGTATTCCGGTAATTTAATTACATCATGTCATATCCAATGTGTCATCAAAAAAAATGAAAGCACTTTGCTAGTGGTAGGAGTTAATGATGTTGGATCGCACACAGCAATGGAAATTTAGGCGGGCGGAGGATGATCTTCTTGTGTTATTACAGTGAGGCTGCTGTTCTTGTGTGGGGTAAGAAAAAGAGTGGGTTAAGGTTTATCCGTTTCTTGATTTGTCGTCCTCACGAAAAAAGCTTGATACCTTTACTTCTTCTGTTAAGTGATTGTAACAATTAAATGTGGTCTCTCATCTCTCCTTTCAATCTTTCGATATGTAATCCTAGGTCAACGTTTGCGTCTCGTTTGGCTCGATATTAAAATTAGCGAGAGATGGAGAAACTTTTACATCGGGAAGCGCTTGCTAACTGTGGCTTTTATTGCACAAAGAATTCGATTCCTTCCAGCCTTTAGCATAAAATTTATATTCCATCAGCCGCAAACCTTAAAATACTGTGATGGGTGGGGTGTATTGATCTGTCCCACCCCGTGGGAAAGTAATCCTTGTTTAATTTAGTGTATGCCCAGCTTTGGAGTCACGATTCAATCTTGTTTCTTTAATATCCAAGTTAACACTCTTATGCTTTCTCCTCATGATACTGGTACGTTTTGCATGGCACATGAATAATAAGAGCCGACCGAGCTGAGGTGCATTTGTTTTTTAACGATTCGGTTGCAAAACGTTCCAAGTTGGAAGAGGCTAATTGTTCTCTGATGATCCATTAATATTAGCTGTGTTATAATGGTCCATCATCACATCGTCTTGGCAATAGCATGGATAATTAATTCTATGGATGCCCAATGGCTTTTTTTTGGTGTTCTACATAGCCGCCGTCCATTGACTTTGCAGTGACTAAGAATAAAAGTCAGTTATCGAGCAGTATTGTGGAAAGTCTTCTTGCGGCTCCTATACCCGAAAAAACGTACCTGTCGTCATCGTGTCTTTCATGTAGCAATATACTGCTGTATACAGCAGGAGATCAAAGTACAGCATTGGTGAAATGGCTTTGCATGATCTAAAGGAGGATCCGTGCACGGCATACGCCAGCACATGATGAAAGATCCAAGATTTTCAAATCGTGCGACAATAATAACAGCTTTGTTTGTATGCAAATAGATTTTTTTTTTATCCCCGAGAAATAGAGAGGTGGGTGGCCTCAAATTTTATTGAATATCGAGAGGGGGGAAATCAGTCACGCGTAACGAGGCATTGGCAGACTGCTAGCGTACAAATTAAGAGATAAAGGAGCAAAGAAAGGTTACCAACTGTGGTTGCTTGATCCGTCACCGCAGTGACTGAGTGCAACGTTCGTCTTGACAGCAAAGGATGCAAGTTCTGGGAATGGGGTGGTTGAAGTAAAGGTAGTAATTGGATTTCAGTTTTTTTTCTTTTGTTTTTTGTTTTTTAAATACAAGATGTAATAGCACTATGCGTCGGCGAGACGGAAACGAGTTAAAGCTTTGTTGATATTGCGTTTGACGCTTGCGATAGTGTACGGGGTATCGTGAAAGATGAATTGCCAGTACGCCGACCAAATACCTCCCATAGTGCAGGCTATGAGAGTGGGAGCGTAGTGCGAATGGTGTGTTGGTGGAGGATGGTGGTCAGGCCACGAGAGCGTTTGAAGAAAATGTATAAGGCGATCAGTATGCGGTTCGGTGTAGTAGTGTTGTCCCCAGATAAGGTTCCATACGGAATGGCGGTGGCGACAAAGCACTAGGAAGTGTGCGGGAGTATCAATAGCGTCATTGCATAGTCGGCATGTAGCACTGGTAAGATCCTGCAGACCCAGACGGAACAGACGCTCGGCAGTTGGTAGCGAGTTGTGTATGGTACGATACCATAGGTTGCGGGCTCCATGTTCCATTGGCCAACGCCAAAATTGCTTCCACTGTTTGGCGACGATCTGGGGTACGGTGTGTTGTGGTGGCGCGCAAAGTTGTTTGTATGCTCGGGTTCGCCATCGTGGCAGTTGCTGTTGTACGTATTGGTGCAAAGGTTGAGCGTCAATGAGACCCAAAATGCCTCCCCCTGGTGCTGTAGGTTGTATCGCAACTTTTGCGAATCCGGCAAGAAAGTAGATCCTCCCTTCCCATAAGTCGGTAAAAAATCTGGTTGTTAAGATGCGGTGGTAGATCCCATCTACCGGGGTGCGGCGACGGATATACCCGAGTTGATGGTCGAATACAAATAAATGCGAAACTTGTAGCTTGGAAAAGCCCGGACGACGTATTTTGTCGTGCCCAGGAAGCGGGGCCCAGATACAGTTGAGTGGTAAGTGCAGAAAAGTGGCCGCGGATAGATGAGCAGAAGACCAGTCAAGCTGTAGGCTGTCGATGGCGCGGTACAGCATCGTGTTAATTTTGTCCGGTGATCGCATTGCTGTAGGGCGAATTGCCGGAAAGACCAAAGCGAAGCGGGGGTCAGTGTATGTGTTGCTTAATGTCAGGAGATGATGTGCCAAGCATGCGGTGAGGTAAGAGGCATGGGCAGACAAATTCAGTAGTGGCTCCAGCCAACTGATTTGTAGCGCGTTCTGTTGTAGAAGAGGGTCAAGCAGACCGACCCCTCCAAATGCTCTTGGTTGACAAAGAGTGTCGTATTTGATGCGTGGAAACATACGAGTCATCATGAAGTTACTGCAGATTGATTTGAGTTTGCGGAAGAACGTCGAGGGAGCAGCACTGACAACGCGGAGTACATGCCATAATCTTGACAAAATAAGTGTGTTGAGAATGGTTGCCCGGCCGCGTACCGAGAGTTGTCGATGAGAATGGATATCACAAGCAGTCTGTACGCTCGTCAAAAGTTGGTCAAAGAAAATGTTGTTTTGGCGTGGTGATGTTGCGAGCGGATATCCCAAATAAATCACGGCGTTGGCACAGGTACGATCGTGGCAATCAGGAAAACCGGCGGCTGTCAGTTGGGCATTCCATTGCGGCAACGGATTACCGGACAGAGAGATTGCTTGTGTTTTGTGGGAATTAAGGCGAGCATTAGATGCAGCTTGATATTGGTCGAGATGAACACGCAGACGCGCCAAATCAGCGGGCGAATCCAAAAACACAAAAACATCGTCGGCATAGGCTAGAACCTTGAGTGGCGTTGGTTTGGGAACAAGGGTAAAAGTCGGTTCACACTTGGGCTGAAAACCCACGAAGGACGAGTCGTGCATGATCCTCAGAAGCAGAGGTTCAAGAGCGATGTTGAACAGAACTGGCGAAATCGGGTCGCCTTGACGAAGTCCGCGTCCTTGGTCGATCGGGGAGCAAAGATTCCCGTTAATATTGATGTGGATTTGCGTCGAGAAGAACAAAGTCGAGATGCTCTCTACCACTGACGGCGGAAAACCGAATTGCAGCATAGTTTGCCGTAGGTATGTAGGGTGGATCCGATCATAACCTTTTTCTTGATCCAAAAGCAATCCTATGGTAGAGCTGGCTGTATCGTTGTTTGTTTGTTCTATCGCTAATTTGACTAACATCCCGTTGGTGGCTATGAACCTCCCTGGCATCATGAAACCCGTTTGAAAAGGGTTGATGACAGTGTCTGCAGCTCTAATCAGGCGAGAGTTCAATAGTCTGGTGAAGATTTTGGCATCGGTATTGATTAATGATATCGGTCTCCAGTTTTTCAGCGATGACAAGTCACCCGTTTTTGGCAACAGACACATGGACGTCTGTAACCAGGATGCAGGAAAGCGGCTCTCCTGTAAGGCCTCGTTGTAAACGGCACAGGCCAGCTGTCGGTATCTAGGATGGTGGAGGACCAGGTTCCATATTTCGTAGGGGAGACCATCCATCCCTGGGCTGCTCTTCCGAGGTGAACGTTGCGATCCTTCTTGAAGTTCCTTGATTGAAAAGTCTGACACGAGCCGTTGGCAATGTGTCGGTGATACCCGACAAGACGAGGGAATTGCTTGATGCACATATGTAAGCGCTTGTTTTGAAATTGGTTCTGGGGAATACAGTTGTCGGTAGAAAACGCGTGCAGCCTCTTGCACCTCCGCGGGTTCACGAACGATGGCACTGGTCTGTGGGTGCATCACTGACATAAGCAATTTCTGGCTTTGGCGACTCTCGGCCGTCCGTTTCAGATATCCTGCCGATATCTCTCCTTTTTCCCGCCATCGAATACTTGCTTGCAGCGCCGCCTCCACCACTAGTTCTCTTTGGAGAACATCCAGTTGGCGCTCAATGCGTTCGAGGTGTACGGTGAGGATGCTTGGTGGGGGATTAGATTGAAAAATTTTGTTACGCTTATATTGAAGCGTCTTAATTTGTTGCGTCCGCCAGCATGAATGTTGATAATTATAATCACGGATAAATTGCTCAGGTTGCTCTTTGAGATGATCCCATTGCAGTTGTACCGTGCCGTGAGCCTCCAGCCGTGGTTGCAGGTCGGATAGCCTTACTGCGAGTTTGTGGCGAAACCGTTTTAATCGAGTCAGATTAGGGTTGCCTCGCCAGTAGCCTTTGCCACACGGAGGGGTGCCGAGGTCCCAATGTGCTGTCAACAAGGCGTGATCCGACCATTCGCTGCAGATTTTTTGTGTTGATGCACGAGCTAGGATTGGATGAAGAGTTTGAGTAGCAAGAATGAAATCCAACGTAGAGGAAAAGAAATCGCCTCGCCTGAAGGTTGGCAGTGGTGCCTCCTTGGTAACGTCGGTAATGCAGTCTAGGAGACGGGATTGGATGATTGCACGCCATTGGTCCGGAGCCCGGTTGGCATGTTGATCAAGATGTATGTTATAATTGAAGTCGCCGGTGATAGTGAGGCGTTCTGAATAGAGTGGCTGTTCGGGATCAAAAATTGCTGACTGTAAAAGTTGGTTGAAAAAAGCGTGACGGACTCGATATGAGGAATCTGCCGGTGCGTAAATAACGAGAATGTAAAAGGATGTAAAAGCTGTAGATGGCGATTCGACGTGACCGAAGATGATGCGTGATGTATATTCGCCTACGTCGACATTAATCTGGGTGATGTTGATATCTGGTGAAAAGGACACAAGGCCACAATGTCGAGTCCAAAGGCCCTTATTGGCCAGAAGTTGTTTGTTGAAAGAATCGGCTATGTCGTCTGTTGTTGCGTTGGTCTCTTGTGGAGAAAGTAGATGTGGTTGTTGTAGACGCAGGAAGCGCATAAGCGATGACCGTGCGTCGGGATTGTTTGTTTTGCGTAAACTGTTGCAGTTTAACGCGCATAATTTGAGTATATTGTTTTTGATCGTGATTATGGATGATTGGATGTTTGGCAAATGGGATACGTAAAGTCGTTGGGTCGCGTTATAGGGTGTTCTCAAAAAGGGCGAACGGTCGTTCGCCCCACCCACGAATAGAAATAAATTTAAAATGCCGAGCATTCGGCTTCCATATGAAGGTGGGTCGAAGCTTCCAAATTGAGCGATTCGTAGTCTCAACAAATTGTTGAGACGACGCCTTGGTCCAAACTCGAAAAGGAAAATTGCTGTCTCACATTCATGCAACGGCAAAAAGCATAAAAAACAATTTTTTTTGGTGGTTCTTGTGGATTCTTGTGGATTCTTGTGATGTTTTTGTGATTAAACAGTACTATCTTGATGTGAGCTTAAGTTAAATAACCAGTGGTTGTGTTGAAATGCTCTGGGTACATTTATTATTCATTTGACTGCTGCCATGTTCTCTTTGTACAAAACTACTGAGGAAACGAACAGCCGATCTTGCGTTTGCCGTGAACAAGTTTTGGACGTGAATAGGATTTTGCGTCAACATTACAACAGGGAGCGCTTATTGTATGTGCAAAGAAGAACGTTATCATAGTCCCTTATTTATTTAACTTTCACGATCCAAATAGAATAAAAGCTTTGCTCGAAGCAACGCGTGGCGTTCCGCGCCAAAACTTGGCAGAACACTGCAATGACGTTTTGGACGCTATAAACAAAGAATATGAGAGAGGTGATTATGATTCTGATTTGGATCTTTCGCGTTTTATATGCGACCAAAGGTAAGTAAATAGCGATCCCACGCTGTCATTCGTTGCCACTGTAGTAAATAAGTTTTGTAACTGTATACATAGAGAACCGCCATCAAATACCTGCAGCAATGGATCTGGCTCCACTCATGTATACTCACCCTCCTTCCCATATTTGTATGGCGCAAACTCTCCCGGCGACGATTCCTCAGCGCCAGAAACAATACCTTCGACTGGTACGAACGATATCGAAAAACATAGCATCTCTGCTGAGGAAACAATACGAAAACTCCAGACCACAGATGAACTGTTCGACGAGCTAGGTCTTTGATAATGAAATTTTTAAACTATATAAGAGGCACGAGTCAGATAATACGTTTGTGGTGGGAAGGCGTGAAAGTTGAAAAGGAAAGGGGTGTAGTTAAAGGTAATAATAAAGAGAGTAACACATGTGAATAACGGGAATTGAGCAAACCTTCGTTATGCTTTTGTGGGCGAATGGGTAGATGCAGTAGAAGTGTAGTCAATTGCGGATTTCAGAGTTTTCTAATGTCTCCGAGGTTCACATAGCCAGAGACTAATCCAGGATATACATAATGTAGACCGTTTTCTGAAATGGATGATTTGATCGTACCTGCAAAACTTCGAATGTTTTGGGCTTCTGTGACATACCATTTTGTATTTGATCGTGATGAGCCTGTGGGGTAACCCCATTGAGAAAGCTTCACGTCGCGCTTCAGTTCCACCAAGCAAAGAATGCGGGTTATTCCTGAAACACCACAATCTTCGTTAAAAAAACGCCTACCCTATAACACTCCAAAAGTGATTAGTATCCTTTTAGTGTAATTCCTAACCTCGATATGTGTGTGCGAATGAAAGATGAAGGTCGCCGAAGAAATCACCCCAAATGGTCTCTTGCTCCCTGTTTGCGAAACGGTAGTGTTTGTCCATTGGAAGTTCGAGCCGGATAAAGTGTGCCATCCTACTGCACAAATTTCCAGCACCTAGACTCTCATAGACAGTGCCGTCTACAAAAAGGTTTGGTGCGACAACTATGCTTTCTTCAAGAGCATTTCCAACTTCGTCGAGTCCCATCACATCATCTTCGCCATCAATCATCATCCTATCTCCCTCATTCCGCTCCGCGCCAGCTCGCAGTCTCTTGTAATACTGTTTAAGGTGAGCCTTAAGTCTCAGATGACTATAGTCTGTCAACCTGGCGTCCCTTTTCAGTCGAGGCCCTCTCAATTCTGGCGCATCCTCATCATCGCAGTCATTCACCCCGTTTTCATCGCAACCAACATAAAAGACGTCATTCGCCTTATTGTCGTCGCTAGTGGTCGAGTGCTCAAAATCAAGGACTCTGCCCAAGAGCCTGATAATGGCAGTCTTGACATTTGCATTCTGGGCATTAACTCCTGGAAGCTTCCTTGATTGTATACGTCTTTTGGCTTCACCTGCAAGTTTCCATTAAAAATGAAGTAGACAGTTACATGTAAACATCACTTACCAACGGCTCTTTCCATGGGACGTGCACTAATCGATCTGAGAGGTCCGAGCATGCGAATGATATCTGGCGCATGTCGCAGAAGGTGGTGGCAGATGGTGTACATGTTATTGGGCATATGGGGACCAGAGAGGAACATATGCCAAGAATTGATGCGGCTAAAAAGAAATGTTGGTTAAGTTAAGTAGTTAATCAAATGACTGTAACTTACTTATCCATGTCAATAAGCTGCTCGTCGGTTATATCCCAAGAAAGAGCCAAGGCACACGCAATAACCAGATTATTAAGTTGCTCGATGTGCTGGCATCCAGCAGCGTTCAACTGCTCAAACACTATCGATGGCAGAGCGAGTGACAGGAAATCAATCCAGTCAACCGCACGTGCACTTGCAGGACGGGTAAAGATATCTTATAGGAGTATATATATCGATATGTTATGCAAAAGAGAAACACGCACACATTCGTATGTCTGTTACCTGATAATGCACCATCTAATCCTATAGGAAGACTCGACACAGATTCCGACATAGCTATACCCATCTGTCTGATAGCGGCATCACTGAGGGCAAATGGTAATTGTGCATTGGCATAGGTTTCCGTGATCCATCTGTACACTTGGTGTGCGATGTTCTGGCCAATTAAATGCATCTCATCAAGTCCAAAAAATGATGCACCCATGGAATGTCGGTAAGGCTGCTAATGGTGTCCCATACAAACCGCGTCGCTATGATAGTATATTTTTTTTGTTAAGTAACGCATGTATTCCTCTATATCATAGTCATTATGTTCAGATATTTACCGTATCTCCGTTAAGATACTCGCGGTTGCTTCTGCTTTGGTCCAGCTGAGCTCCACCAACGAAATATCTTGCTCGGCCATTGCCACTGGGACTGACGCAACTTGTAGCAAGGATAACACATACTCTGCAGCCGTAGTACGAAGTGTGTCCTGAGTGACATGCAAGATCCGTGACAGCAGGTATGTCTCCAGATGCAAGCATGAGATGCGCTTTTACTGGTATCGGCGCAGGAATGCCAGGACAACGCACTCGCATTCCAATTGTTCCCAAAACCTGAAGATCATCCATCAAAGGCTTTAAAAAGCTATGAATGTCTTTGGGCTTGTATGGTCCAGGGATAATGGCGACTTGGAGCATATTCTTCAGTTTGTATCTATATAGTATCCGGTTTATATCAGTGCCAAATCAAACCTTTATACGTTGCTAGAATACCTTTCGGATTGAGGAAGCGTGAAGACTACAAGGTGGACAATCGTCATTGATATTGTATTATTACGGCCTCGACGGAATGGCACGAAACCGTCCACAAACAAGCCAAGCGTAATGTCATACTCTCCATCGAAAAAATGGCGGCAGATTTCGAAGGCACGCCCATCAACAATATCAGGCGTGACGCCTTCTTCTCCTACACTCTTGTTGCCAAATCTTAAAGTATCGCGACTCGTAGCGGTGGCAAACAAACTTGCAAGAAGGTGTGAGATAGGGATATATCTCATGACCTGTGCAGGCTTCCCGTTTTCCAAATAACGAGGCTTCTCGCACTTTGGGCACTTGTCTTGACTGCCAGTGATAAGAACACATCCGTCCGCGCACATATCCAGATTCCTCGGCTTGATAGGGCAAATATATCCAGCCCTTTTGCTGGCCAAGTATGGGCTACACAAGTCTTTAAAGCTGCGATTTTCCACTACGAAAAATGTTTAACATGTATATACATTGATCACTACTCATTTACTTACTGAAGCTGTCGATAGAGTGCTTCGCAAAGCGATTGCAAAAGCTAATCAGATTGTCATGACAATCCCTCGGAAGATTGTAGTTAAGCTAATCAGATTGTCATGACAATCCCTCGGAAGATTGTAGTTAAGAACAATCGCCAATAGTTCGAGATCCCATCTGTTATCTTCGGCTTGCTGCTCGATATTTGAAACATCGATTTCTTCGACATCCCCTTCATTAATGCGAGTTGGCGCGTCCTCAAGTGGAAGCATAGCTTCGACGTCGCTACCTTCGTCGTTATTTTCGCCACAGCTTTCGTTGTCACTGGTCTCGTGGTCTACGCTGTCACTTTCGCGATCAGCCGCAATGATCTCCGGAGGGACCTCGAGATTAGCGTTTCCCATCAAGGTACCGGGATCGGCATTCGTTAGGTCGGGTGCTAACACCAACGCAGTAACTGGTGGAGGCGAACTGCTGCTGCTACGGCACTGTTCCCGCTTGTGTTCTTTGACGTGGTTTTTGTACTTTATTGCAGACCTAAAGGTCTCATCGCAGTTATCGCAACAATATATGGGCATGGTGGATAGTGGACGATGAGTATGAAATGATAGGCAAGTCTCAATTGAACGATATGTTATAGCCACTTGGTTAATTAAGGTGACAAATACTTTTAAATTACCGCTTCTTTCTTAAAAAAATGAACACTAACCAAACACCTTCCAACGCTAACCTCAATTTCCTCCAAGTCATCATTCGTATGGAGCATCGTCTTATCAATGTAGAGACGAATCAAGCAATCATTCTGGAGAAGCTCGACCAACTGCTAACGGCGCAATCCCTAGTCGAGGTGCCAGTTGTCGATGAAGCAGAACTTGCTGAGACGGTTGCCCTCATTCCCCACCCAGTGGCTCTAAATACCAAGGGGAAGATGGTGAAGAAAGCTAACAAGGATGATGTCGAGCGCCTTCTCCTTCAAGGCTACCACCAGTTTGAAGGTGGTGCTTTGATCAAAGCCAAGACGGACATCAAGCACATCCGGGAGCGTGTTGTGGTCGTTCTGGAGAAGAGATTGCGGGATCGTGCTGACAACAGCGCGACCTGCTACTTTGCTAAGCTGCAAAGCAAGGATAGCAACTGGGCTATCAGCCTTTTCACGAACCTGGCAAAGAAGCAGGGAATTGATTTTGCTGTCTGCCAGGACCAGTGGGCAGCTCGCCACATCGTCCAAGAATGCTGGAATAACTACGGCAGATCCAGCAAGTTGAGGTATGATAACTACTACACTAGAGCAACCACAATTGAATATATATTAACTTTCAGGTAGACAACAAGAACCGGCTTCTGCTTCTCTTCCTGCTTCTCTTCCTGCTGCTCTTCCTGTCTCTTCTGCTTCTCTTCCTGTTTCCGCTTCTGCTCTTCCTGTCTCTTCTGCCTCTCTTCCTGTTTTCCGCTTCTGCTCTTCCTGACTCTTCTGCTTCTCTTCCTGCTTCCGCTTCTGCTCTTCCTGCTTCTCCTCCTGTCTCTTCTGCTCTTCCTGTCTCTTCTGCCTCTCTTCCTGTTTCCGCTTCTGCTCTTCTTGTCTCTTCTGCTTCTCTTTCTGCTTCTCTTCCTGTCTCCGCTTCTGCTTTTCTTCCCTCCACATCATCTTCCGCAAGTGTTCCAAGATACCGAAGAAGGGTTGCTGTGCTTGCTGAGAGGGAAATGTAGACAGAGTCTACAAAAATTGCAGCTAAACGCTGTGAATGTGCTTACGGACCGAATACTGGATGCCATACCCGATTGGAGCGACCGAATGACGTGTTTGAGCCTTGTTTTGCGCGTCTCAGGTCGACGACAACGGCAACTACAACAACGACGACAAGGGATAAATCATGGTGGTGGTGTTGGTCTGTTGACCGATCTTGGTCTGCGCCGTTTCGCTTCTTCTTTGTCAGAAAACAAAATGGATTACCTCGGTCTGTTTATGGAATTCCGAGTGGCAACTCCGGATACGATTATGTTTATCCTCGACAAGCTCGGACCCAACTTTGCCTCAAATGTTATTTATAGTGATATAGTAGGATGTAAGCGATACTTGAAGATATCAAGCGATGGAATATGGAGTGTACATGACCGAAACGGTCTAATAAAGCGTCTGCGATAATCCACAAACGGCCTTAGCGTCAGGTTAGCTGCAGGAAAGAGAAGGTGGTTTTATATATTATATATTTAATCAAAGTGCTATCGAACTACATTGTAACATCCCCGATTTATTTTCTGCACCAACCATTTTTTATATCCTTCGCACATAAAAAAAACATCGATGACGTTATTTTGTATTATACGTACTTATGAGTTGGTGACGAAACCGTGAGCTATAAATATGGCATTTCAAAGAAACACGCGGGTCAATGTCAAACAATTCTCCCAACATCCAATCGATGGCAACAACTATAAGCTATGACCCTAACGAAATGTCAACAGCAAGCGATGCGAGCCCTGGAGCAAGCGCTGTTGTAGAACAGCACCATCGCCCTCTCGCCAATTCACCTAGTCCGTCACAAAGCTCAACCTCATCGTCAGTGATAAGCTGGGATGACACGTTCGATCTCGAAGTTGTTCTCGATGATACATAAAAAATTACGAATAAAATACAGTTTTACCTTTTTTAATACAATTTGAAAAGTACGAATAGCATTTAGTTGGATTAGTAGCTCCATGTATACAGTAGCAGGTACATCCAGCTGGCTTAGAGCTTTCTTTCTAAAGGGCAAATGACACAAAGTCAAATAGAATTTCGGAATACATGAGCGATAGAAGGATGTAGCGTCACACTGTATAAAATAAAAGAGCTACTGTACGTGCAAACAAATAAATCATGTTCATGCAGTGTGGCACGTAAAAATAAGCTTATATGAGGCAAGGTTGGCTGTAACATTTAGGGGCTTACATAGCCTTTTGGGTGGCCAAAACGTAAATCCATGAGACGGTCTTGGAATATGATTTTTGAGAGTGATAGCTGCAATGGGTGGGTAGTCATGGTTGGAATCGCTTCGAACGTCCTTGCCGATTTCTGTTTTCCTTAAATGGATAGTTTTAACGTTAAGTGTGATAAACCGTTGGCCTGTGCGTATACAGCACGCATGCCGAAGTTTTAAGATAGTCCAAGTCAGGGGAGGTCGAATATTATAATAAACTGTTAGCTTCCGAAATATAGATTAACAAGCCCATAACCGCCTACGTCATGATGATGGTGTAAATTCACCGTACTTGAAACAAGCGGTACTGCACAATTGTATTATGGACGAGGTCTCATAACATGTAATTAACTACAGGAGTAATTCGGCTGAGCACAAGATATATACGTAAGTATCACTGTTCGTTTCTATGCCATATTTATCATCAAGGTTAAAGATATCATTTCTACACATATATAACAACACATTACGTCTTGTTTCATCAATTTATCAGTATTACTGTGGCGTATGGTCAGGATTCCATCCACCCGAAGACGGTGGGTAAGATGGCAGTTGTTGATGTTGCTGGTGCTGTTGTTGGCTCTGCAAGATCTACGCCAACTGGCTTAATGCAGCAGCAGGATCTGTGATGGCTGCCTGTTGTTGTGGTTATTGCTGAGGGTCAACACCAGCGGTAGATGAAAGTGGACCTGGTGGTGGTGGTGGTTGTTATGACATGGTCGCAGGCGGGATAGGCTGCACTTGCTGCGTTGGAGGTGGTACTGGCTGTTGATAGTGCTGTTGTTGCTGTTGTGCTGCCATTTGAGTCTAGAAAAATTACACACACATACGTGAATATATGACGTAGAAAAACACTGAATGAGCGTGGTTTTTCTTCCTTTTAAGGCTAAATGTACGCCTGCCAACGAGAAGTGTATATATTTGATCCAAGAAGGCAATCACGGCTACTCTGAGCATTATCAAGAGACGTAAGAATTCCCAGAATAGCAACTGATTTTCTTTCCGCACGTTTCTCGATGGGTTGTTCTGATATGTCACATTAAAATATGGCGTGCTGTAGACTGGACCCTGAGAACTAAAAGCAAGGCGACCACAAGGAGTAAGTATATATAGCTGGGAGTGGCTATTCGTTGCAGCATGGTGACTAAAGATCAAACAGAGGTTTCAACTTTGGTAAGGCCCACGCTCCAACTCAGTTTTTTTGGAATTTCAAGTCAGCCACCAGAGACACTATACTACGCACTAAGTGGCTGTGTAGTATAACAACAGCCTGGTTTACAGCACGATACTACAGGCTTATCTTCGCTCCAATCAGTGAGAAATTCTACTGTATATTGATGTGGATTGACTTTAAATATCACAAGCTATTGGCTAAAGCTTATTATTGTCAGCAAGATGATGAATGGACTATCATGAGAGAAATACCGGTTGAATTTATCAGCATGGACACTGCAAGAGAATGATGCTAACCGTCCAGGGATGGAAGGTTCCATGAAAAAAAACCACTTTTCTACATAATGCAGGTAGAGAAGCTGAGATAATATAACAGAAAAGGCTACAGTACATAGCGTGTCATTTTATATAGTGTGCGTGCGGACATAGCAGTAGTAATTTCACAGTTATTTTTCAATCAGAGCTTGATTAGCATTGTTTTCTGAAAAAACGGATTTTGGTTTGGTTACATGATTAACCGTTCGGAGAAAGTAATTTCCGAAATCCGTTTCCGTGATTTTTTTGAAACGGCTAGGTAGGCGGAGTTTGTCACATGAGTGACTGAACTTCGTCCTAGGAACAATGATTCCGCAAACCGCAAATTATGCGTGTACGGCTAATGAGTTTTCCGCTTACACAAAAAGTGGCTGAGTGTGCCTGAATTTCCTGTTATCAGCGCAAATAAGCATGTCTCCCAATATACGTCAAAAGCGTAAACGAACAACAAAAGCCTATCAATTCTCGGATAAAGGGAAGAAGCTTATCAGATTGACAAGCACGGTCAATAAGTCGACTGCAAGTGATATAACCACGCCATTCGAAATTCGAGCATCATCACTGCCAGCCAATTCTTCTCAACTGATGATGAGGCGGACGAAGTTGACGATCAGCCAAGACGTCAGACTGCAGCTGCCAAGCGTGCAGTACGCTGGTCTAACCTTTTCCCTGCGTTGCTAAAAGTCTATAAAGAAGGGTATAAGCAAGCACCGGTCTCATAGGCACTCGAGCCTGCCACCCATAAGATTTGCGGTTGCGCTGCTGATAAAAAAGCCCACAAGGCTGTCGCCTGTATCTTTTAAGTGCGGTAAGTATTGGTTTTGGGATACTTTATAAGTAAATAATACCCTTGTTTTTTCTAGGTATTCGACAGTTTGACATCGAATACTGCAAGTCGTGCCCTGACTACGGTTTGCCTTTGGTGCTAATGCGCAGTCATAAGGTTCCTCTGACGCCAAAAGCCCCCGGCCATGCAGTGCATATCAAGTTGATGCAGACAATCCACAATTTGCATTACATTTGCCGCGTCTCTGTGCACAATATTGCAAAATGGCTACAAGCAGATTTTGAGCAAGAGGTATTACTTTTTCTGGGCAATCTTTCATCTAGCGACCTTTTAAATGTACTTTTTGTTTTTTTAGGTTCCTGCTTCTCTCAAGTCTCGCTTGAACGATGCGCTGCCTATCTTTGGCAGAATACTTCTAAGCTTGAAAAAGCAGTTGAGGAAAGAGTTCGGTGTAGAGAACAATGTCTGCCCAGGTTGCAGATACGTGGTACTGTAGTGATTCAATTTTTTTGATTTAAAATTAAGATATACAAAAGTATGCCTACATATTTATATGGTTGTCATGGTTAATATATGGTAGGAGCACGAAAAGACTATAGCACTAGACGGAAGCTTCCAACTACGGCGCTTTCGTCACGTAAAGGATGTCCAGGGTGTAAATTTTAAAGATGAAGAAGAAGTGAACATGCTCTGGGTTAACGATGAAAAGCTCTTTCCTTATAATGAATCGGTAAGATAATATTCTGAGAGTCATGTAACAGTATCTAATACAGTTATATTGATTACATGTATAAGGCTAAAGATGGCTGTGCCTCTTTTGGCGCGCTTGAAAAGCAAGGCGGATCGACCAAGGGTCTTGATCAAACCGGTGCTTTTGCGTGTACCTGTGGTCGCCACGGCTTTCCACTTGCTATAGTCGATATGCGTAGCAAAGGCGAACGGTATTTAGCTTGCTGTTCCTCATTTTTGTCATCATGTATAAAGTACTCACTCTATGTACGTTTAGTTATACCTATGTTCTTAGTGTCTTGAAAAAAGTGACATACAACGAACTGTACGGAAACAACATTCGTATTATGTACGATGTTGGTTGTAAGCTACGAACTGCTTTAAAGGTACTACTTATAACTTACCTCATGTGCACGGTGTCCACATCCTAACATAATTTTCTAGAAAACACCAGAGTTGAAGGACATCGAAGATGTTCCCATTGCGGTCGGTATCTTTCATATTACCGGACACAATGTTGCTTGCCAAATCCAATTTCACCCTCGTTTGGTAAAAGGCTTTGGCATGATCGATGGCGAGTGGCTAGAGCGAATGTGGTCATACCTCAACGGTTTTGTATCCATCACACGTACTATGTCGTCTCTCAACAGGCGACTCGCCTTTACTATTGCGCTCGAGTTTTTCGCAAAAGAAAAAATTGACAACATTGGTACATAAAATCATTATATATGGATGCTAAAGCCTTAAAAGAGGATGGCACTATATATTAACGCAAATATTTTAGGTTTTACAATCCAACGGAAACATGCGCGCGCCCTTCGATTGCTAAACGACGCCGAAAAAGCTCTTCGTGATGCCAACTATTTGGATAAGCTAGAAGTTTTTTTTACAAAAATGGAACGAACGCATAGCACTTGCAACATCTGATCCCACCACAGAAAGTGGACGAACCAAAAAAAAAGTTAGCAATGCATATGAAATTCTTCGTGTAGCCGTTTCAATCTATGACATCATTGATCGAGCATTCAAGAAGCAAGGCAACGGGTAAGGATACATATTTCCTGTTCTTTTCTTTTCTTCCTTTCCTTAACTATATGCCTAGTTACTCACTAAATAGATAATACATCTCTACAAAGGTCACAACCGTACTCAAATCTTTCAGGCCAAAAAGATTCAGCCCGTCCAAAAATGCTCGGATAGTTATAATAACGTCGCTAGAAAACATTCAGTGATAGGTAAAAGACATGCTCTACATATTTTTCTACCGTTTTTTTCTCACAAACCGCAATAAATGTTTTTCAGGCTTGAGCCCATTTGAGTACAGTGTTTCTAGTATATTGGCGAAAAACAGCCAGTTCAGAAAGCATGCCAATCTTCTTAATACCATAGGTGATGGGCTACCTTACGATGCTTTACATGGCTATCTGAGAGCTAAAGAAGAGTCGCATATGTTGAAGGTCTGCACAGTATTATATTAGGGGTTTACCGCGCTGTGGACAAGTTGGACATGGACTGGGAGGCACTTCGGATCACCAAAGCAACGGCACTACAATTACCTCTGAAAAGTGTTATTGCGACTATCCCCTCAGTGCCCCAACCACGTCGACCTGGATACAACAAACTGCAAGTCCGAGATTTGTTTTATTACGACGCCACACACCAACATTTACTACTACGACAAAGAAATGATCCAGCAACAAGGCCGATCTTGCTTACACGATTTACGCATGACCTTGCTGCCTTTCGCTTCATACTGAAACCATTTTTCGCTCGTTTATGCCTCCCACCACACCATACTGGTGGTGGCCATCCCACAACACCTGGTGATACCGACTTCACACCATTCAGCCGTCAGCTACTCAATCAGCCTGGAATCACCGACAACAACACCAAACACTATCGTACTGCCATCATCGCCCGACTCCACCCGACGCCACCCTACTCTACAGTAAACTGGCATCTCTTTTGGAAAACGCCTATGGATCATACCACCAGAAACATTTTTTACCGGATTTTCCATGGCACACTGCCCACCGCAAGTCTACTTTACCAACGCACTACCAATTTTTTGCCGAATCGCACCTGCTCTATTTGTCGCCAAGATGAAGACACCCGTGACCATTTTTTGGTGCAATGCCCCCTCAAACGGGCGGTCTGGATAAATGTTTGGCAACACTTCATGCATAGCGATCCGAATCTCGAGTCTACCTTGATCTTTATCACAACATGCAAGAAACCGTATCATCATTTCACTGCCAAGCAATTACTATGCTTTCTCTCATACATTACACTACATATTTGGCGCGCCCATTGGAACCATATCTTTAACAATATCCCTTTTTCTTCTTCACATGTATCCGCAGATGCCATACATGCGATACAAACTTATATGGACCTTTAAAAAAAAAAAAATTACCACCAAACCCCTTTCTTATATATACCTACTTCTGTATCTGTATCTTTTCGCTCATCAGTGTTTTGCGGCCGCAGGCACATTACTTCTTTTGAACATGTGACTTGTATTTTAATAAAATCCCAGAGGCTATCCACCTCTCATACAAAAAAAAAAAAGTATTATATTAGGTTCTTTTTGGATTCGCTCTCATTACAGATATAAACACATATTATAGGACGAAGCAATTTCGGTGCTGAGATATGGAAACGACGTCGTTAACAACCTCACAGCTGCTGCCAAGGATCCCGAGGTTGGGGTTAATATTGCGGACGAAGACCTTGGGACAATCGTTATTTGCAAGCAGAAGCTCGTGGGGGCTAAGCGTTGGTACGAAGAGCAGAAAACTCGACTTACTAAAATTGCAGCAGGGCTACGATCTGTATCAACCACCATTAGCAATCAGGAAGAAGATGACGAACAAACTGATGAAGTTGACGACGAAGAACCGGCAGCCCAGTTCAATTCGAAAACTGGATTGAAAACATTAATTAATTGAAAAGAACAAAACTTCATACAAATACTTGATCCCTTACATCCATAGATACAATATTCAAATATATTTATCGCTATTACTCATACTTGCGTTTCGGATAGTTGGATAGTGCACAGACAGAGTGTAAATCAGCTTAAAAGTGGTAGCAGCTCGTTATTCAAAAGCGTGCATTTTTCTTCATCACGGGAAGACAACCATAGTAACAAAACTGAAACATTGGTAGAAAACAGAACTCTCAAAAGATCGAATCTGTGAACCTTTGTTTTCGACATCGACATAAAACTTACTGTAACTATCTTGAGCAAATTTGATAGTAAAATTCCATAACAGTGTATAAGACAGATAGCCTACTAGCTATAGGCATTGGGTCAAAACATATAGTCCAAAAAGGTTCTTTATACTTCATGTCGCTGCCTAGTATGGTCAAATCTTTTGCCAAAAAAGTAAGTATTGTGTTACCTTTATCCACCATTAACACCTACTGCGCATCGCACTACCACCTCCAGCACCTCAGCATAAAAATATCTTCGATTCCCATGAGCTTTAAATATGTTGTAAAGAAGTGCTCAAGGAGTCGATTGATATTTAGTTGATGGGCTGTACGATTTGTTTACGTGGATGAAACAATATTAAAAGACGAGAGGTGGATATGGAAAACGGTGTGATTTTTGCAGTAAAGCAAAGGGGTTAGTTAGCCTGTCCTTTTGATCAAAAACGGTCTGTTTCGACAAAAACATTTCTGACAGATTTTCATGTTTCATCCAAGCATATAGAAGACGATGAGACGAATACGATGATACCAATTACATTACCATATTCAGCTGTTATCGTCTCCAAAAAGACACTTTTGTCGATGGTTTTTTTAACAGAGTTGCTCGAGCGACCAAATTTTTCCTTGCGTAGACCAAATTTTTACATATAGGAGTTTAAACATCCGTTACACATGTCTCCTCTACTATCTTCACTCCTTCGGGAGACCAAACTTCTCCCCACACCAATTTCAGATTTTCCTTACAATCTGTAATTCCTTGCGTAGACCAAAAAAAAGTGGAAGTGTAATTCTTTGTGTAGACCAAATAATCATGTTGCCTTGTAGTGACGTTCAGTAAGTGAGATATAATATCCAGTGGTAGCCATTTACCATGCAGGTTTGACATTTTCTTTTATTGAACATTGTTCTTTTTCTTTTTTTAACAGAAGAATATAGAGAAAGAGAAAAAAAGTGAAAGTGTATAGGGATATGTTGGAGAAGATAATGTATGGTTCTGCTATTTATTCATCAGAGTATATGATGCTCTTGGTCGCCCTAATCTTCACTGTCTGAGTCATCGTCATCTGGATATTTGAAACAGCCGTAGTCGACGCTACGCTCCATGCGGAAAAGCGCCATGTTGCTGAGGGGACTGTATTCTTCTGCTAGCCTAATCGTGCAATCACAATCTTCTTCTGTCTCACCGGCCGTCTCAAAATCTTCCCTAATAAGGCGCATACCGACCTCTGGAACAAGAACAGAGGCTATATATTCCGGGGTATCCATCGGTTTGATGTGCTCATTCGCAGCATCGATCTCGTGTACCAGCATGTCTTGGAGTGTTTTTGCGATTATTTTTTTGCCTTTAAACCCATAGTATCCAGGCTATAAAATATAAAGATAATTGTTATTATATCATAGGTTCTACTATGTATACATTTCAATTTTGCAAAACTTACCATATGGTCTTTGAAAATGCTCATCTTTAACATTGGATTTTTCGCAGCTCTGATGCTCGGTGCATTTTTGTAGTATTCTATGATCTTCTTCTTGAAATAGCTTTGAAACGGCTTATCCATTATCAAATCCTTGAGCTCGTTTATCCATTTTGCGATCCGTTCCGGCAAGGCCTCGAATTCGACCAAAGGGAATTTGTTCGCTAGGCGCATTGGCTCGTAGACCATAATGTCGAGATGCGGTCTACACCAAGCAACATCATTCTGTCGATGAGGTTTCTTTACTTTCGAATGCGGAAAGACGCTGAAATAATTGGGCGACAAGGATGCTTGTAATGGTGTAGGCAAAGGAGTTGAGCACCTCCAGCAGGCGATCACTAAAAACTATTAGAAAAATCAGCTACACGTCGTTGAGCTTATAACAGCAAAAAGCTTATATACTTGCCTGGTTCCACTTGGTCGAATACCTCCTGCATATGATGCTCTTCATCAAGCGTGTATGAAGGCGTCGGTGCTTTTTAGCTGGTCGGCTTTCTTGTACAGTATCGATATCGTATGCTTTCTGTTTTCTGTTAATATGCTTTCAATAGAATCAGGATCGGATGCAATTATCTGCACTTAATTGCCGGCCAAGTTGTCCATGCGTGCGAGGAATCGTTTGTTTCGGTGTTCGATTATAGCCACGGTATAGAAATGTGCTCCTCCTGATGACGTTGAATAAATCCTTGCATGCAATACATATTCTTCCGATATTCCACCTTCGTCGTCTGTGAGCATAAGCCGGTAGGGAAACATAGTAGGCCGACCATGTCGTTCTCTTTCGTCGTCTGCAAAGATAAGGAATGTCGGAAATTCTGTTGGCACATTATATTCCATTGCAGAGCAACTACAGCCTGGTTCGGGACAGCCTTGTAGAGCGAGCCTTTCGTCCTCGATGTGAATGTTGTAGAGTAGCTTCCCAAACTCGACAGGGTCTTCTGCGCTTGAGACCAAGTCCTCAATGTAAACTGCCGGCCTGAGGTAGTGTGAATCGGCAGGATAAAATACACCGTGCTCTTCACAATAAATGACTCGTAGGCATTTGATGAAGAACTGGTCTTGTATAAACGTCGAAGCTCTTTCCAAAATGAACTGCAAAAGGAATTCAATTGCAGAGTGCCAGCCCTTGTCCATGTATACTATGTCACTCCAAGCGAAATCCCGGATCCACATGCTCGCATAATCACGCCCTTTTTCGGTGTTCTCGGAATGATGCATGTATGTATAGTGCAGCGCATTATCGACCGGGTTAGAATTAGTAGGTAGGAGCTGGTTGCGCATATCGATGAAGGGGAAAGCAGAATGCCACAGCATCTCCATTGGAGCGTCAATGAAGCACGAGTTATTCTGATTTCGCCTCAAGTGCAAACTGTACGGTTTGTCTTTTTCGGCAGCTGTATAAGATAAAAGAATAATTGCATTTCATGCGTATCATAAGTAAGACAGAAAAATTATCTTTCATAATATATATATCACAGTATTACCTTGTCGACTTTCTCTTTGTTGCTGACTCTGTGTAGCAGAATTTTCCAATTGTTGACGCCTTTTTGGAATGATGAGAGATGGGACATCATCGTTAGGATCGGTTCTCACTCTACATTACATACTCGTCGCTTAGTACATTTGTGATCCCAAAATTTGACAATCTAATGGTATGTATGAATAGTACCTTTTACTTTGCGTATCACCACTTTCGTCGGATGAATCATTTGATGGGATTCCACTCTTGTCCTTGTCTGCAACCAAGTTTATGATCTGGAGGCGCGATCTTCGTGTCCTTTTTCGTCGTTCTGTTGCTCGTCCTTTGGTCTTCACTTTCTTTGGCAGCACCACATAATTTATATCAGCAATGTCATCAATGGCTGCTTGGATTGCACCTTCAATATTATTCAAGAATTTGGATAATTTTTGCGGGTCACTTTGCATTGCCAGCATTTGATGGTGTGCTGCAAATAAAACTTGTTTCGAGCGTTCATTTGTGCTTTGAGCAAGACCTGTTACATCAGTTTCTATAAAAACCAGTATCCATGAGTATAAATTTCATAATGAAACCTGTACACAGTATGAGTAATATATGCTTATTAGTGCTCACCTCCATTGTCTTTCAGATGCCAGAACGAATCAATTGATTCCAGTGGGATAGGATCTTGCGGGAGCGTGTGACGACAAGGAAGGTTGTAGTTTCTCAATGGTATGCATGGGCAGTTGTCGCGCTGTTCTCCTCGTGAAGCACGTTCGTTACGAAGTAAAAGTAATGCAAAGTGCGAGATTTTCCTAATAACATTCTGGAAATAGTATGCATCGTCTTGTTGTAACACTACTACAGGTACACTTTGCGTTTCGTTTGACAGGTAAATGTCTCGACTCTTTTGCTATATGAATAAATAAGATCAAATTAGTATCAAACTGATGTACTATATACTTTCGATTAATTAACAGAAATATGTCTTACTGATTGAATACACCACTCATGGATACTCTTAAACAAGAGTCTTGACGACTTTGGCTTGTCCAAATGCCGTTTTAGCATATAATGAGCGCTTTCGACTCTCTGTGTAGACCTGCAGCCGAAATGCTTTTTTGCTTCACACCAAGGACCTGCCCAGTCTTCTTTGCTCTCGAGCATTCTAGTTTTTATCCCGATCTTGATGTTTGTTATTAGTATTCGTTTGCATCTTGAACTAAACATAGCTCATTTACATAAAAGATATTGAACTTACTCATTGAGATATTCGATAAGTTCATCCTCAATTGTTGACAACTTTGCCAACTCCTGGTAATCGGTCACTCCTGTTTCAAAATCCTTTTCGGTTCGAGCGTATAACAAGGTTACAACGGCTTTATTGAATTTTTGTTCTTCGGATTTTCGGCCACGTAACGCAGGAGGGAACTTCTTCTTGCAACGCTTCATGAAACTCTTTTCAACGTGCCATGCGCAAAGAATTGACGTAACTTGCGGGAAGATTTCAGACAGAGCGTTTCTCAATGCATTGTCGCCGTCAGTTATAAACAATGCTGGAGCTCTGGAGCTCGATGCAGGCCACACGATGTCATGCATTTTCTTGGCGACCCAGGTGTACATATCCTCGTTCTCGTTGGAGATAATGGCAGACGCGATAATGAACGTACGAAGGCTGTTGGTTCCAAGGTTGCCTACGCCCACTATGTTCACAAGTGGCATGTTGTGAAAATTCGTTTTGTAGGTAGAATCGATTTGGATTACATGAGGGAACCTTTAATTGATCGCCATTAGAATTTGTAAACCGTTTTCGGTTCGAAAGTTGTAATGCTCAAAGAGTTTTCTAGTTCCTTTACCTTCGTGCCATAGTTATGTTGTTGGGATGAACCACAAAAAGAGCCTTGAGGACTTTGTTGGAATTGATCTCATAAATGTGAGACGTAACCGTGACCTTGTAAATAGTCAACAAGCGGTGAAAACTTGCTGTCAATAGCCGAGACATTACAGTATCTTTGCCGGAAGTTGGAAACGTCCTTAGGAGTAATAAGGATACCCGTTATGTCTTGCCCGAACGAGTTCTGCTATGCTAGCTGGTCGGAGAGACGCCGCTTCTGTGCTGGCCAGGGTTTCAAGCACTTCGTCATCTTGATAAAACTCTCGACGTTGGTAAGGTACGTTTGTATCGGCGTATGGCAACTTTCTTGTGCAATGGCCGCATCAGCGGCATGGTCGATCGAGTGAATGGTTACTTTCACTTGAATATCGAACACTCCTGTGGGCATAGGGCTGCACCTGCCGTCGAAAATTACGCCTTCCCGCAAAATGTACGTGCATACATCGCTGCAAATGCCATCGACTTGGATGCACAACAGCTGCATCGTAACATTATCCGTCAGTTTCAACAAGAAGCGACAAGAATAACGCAGGGGCAAGTGTATTACTGGGCGTGCCAGTCGATCCAAGACCAATATACACTGCACAACAACCAGTTCAGATCGGCAGAGATGCTCGTCGACAGAGCCGCTGACAAGGGTGTCCGTAAGGTATGTCAAAATGTCCTAAATGATTAGCTACTACTTAATATTAAATACATGTGAGGATCGTGTATACAATCACTTCGACACGTTGAGAAATAGACAAGAACCATTAATAATAGAATCAATAAAATTCAATAACCAATAAACAGATTTTCACCTCAGCACAAAGCAATTACTCGGCTATTGGTTTTACCATGCCATTATTTGATGTAATTTGCGGATCACAGCAACTAGCAGAGGAATACCATGTCGATTCTACATACAAAACAAACCGAGCAGGATACGAACTATTTGGGATAGTCGCAACTGTAAACGGTGCCGGGTTTCCGATTGCATACATGCTTCTGAAGCTTACACCACAGAGTCAGCTAGTAAACGATGGCGAGGATGACACATTTCGTGTTGGTGTTATTGCCGAATTTTTTGCATGCTCAAAGCAAGCTGGTCTTCAACCCAAGTTCATGTTTACGGACAAGGACTGGGGACAGATCTGTGCTATAGAAGCAGTCTGGACAAATGGGAGAGTGCTTAGACTATGTCTGTGGCATCTCGTTCGCTCGGTGAAGAAACGCTTAGCAGAACCCAAAACAGCAAGACCGCAAAATATTTCAGACGAGGCTCGAGTCGGGATTGTTTGTTTTGCGCATAATTTGAGTATATTGTTTTTGATCGTGATTATGGATGATTGGATGTTTGGCAAATGGGATACGTAAAGTCGTTGGGTCGCGTCTTAGTGAGACGACGACCCAGGCGTACTAGTGATAGCTTTATCTGCGTTGTCGGTCAGCATAACTTGTCGGTTACTGCGCGTCTTGTATGCCGTTGGTGGTGTGACACGTGCTTCCAATAAGGCGAGCAAAGTCATTTGATCACGGTGCGACATGGATTCGAGGACCGAGCGATTGTGTGCAGACATGGGCCATGCCTTGTACCAGGATGGCGACGCTTCTTTGGTTTCGAATTGATCGGCCAAAATACGGTAAGCATCAGGACGTGCAGCCTTTTCTTGTTCGATATTGAGTAGGGCAGCATCGACTACTTCGAAAGTAGCTTGTGGACGTGGGACAGAGGTATGTTCGCCTTCCTCTGTGTCGCTACCCACGTTGTAAAGCTCTCGTCGGATATGTGCATTTCAGTATCAGAGGGATCCGTGGTGGTGTGTTCTGGCTCTTGCACGACAGTAGCCTTGCTGACCTTATGACTCACATCGGTAGAATCGGTGTTACGCTGTGATACTACTTTGCTGTTGTCTGTAGCCTGGGCGGTGATAGAGATGGTACTCTTGGTCTGACGGTCGGCGTTGCGGCGACGCTTGTTAGTTTTCCCTTTGTAGCTGTTGGGGTTGTCCGGGCAGCCGGCCGAAATGTGCCCGACTTGTCCGCAGGTCCAGCAGGCACTATGTGCCTGAGGGCGTTCCGGGCAGATGCGAACATGGTGGCCGGGTTTGTGGCAACGCGAGCAATGTAGAGCCATGGAGGCCCAGGTGGCGTAGAAGCAGTCTTCAGTTGTTTCCCATTGAACACTGTGTGCGAGGTCATAGTAAGGTTGCTCATCTCGTATAGGTTGGCGGTCCAGCACCGCGAAGCCATTGCCTAAGTACATGCCGGACATGGCGTCTCAATAGATGCCGCAGTCTAATACCTTGCCGTATACGCTGAGGCTGTTGATAATGCCCGCGACTAATGCAGTGTGGTTCCTGTAGGGGAGATGGGATAGGCGCACTTTCTTGATCTGGGCATCTCCTGATAGAGTGTTGCAGGCGAGAATGATAACGCCGTCTTTAAAGTGAAGTCCTTGGGTTAAGGCAGCTTGAATCACTTCCGGGTCCTCAGAGTAGAGCTCGATGATAACGCGAGGGCCTTCTTGGATTGATTGCGCACCACAATTCTCGGGGAACTGCTGGTTGATGGTGGCAAGAATACGCGGGATTGGTTCGGTACGGCTACTAACGTCGAAGTAGACACTGTCTGCTGAGGCGGGTGATCCACCAACACGCCAGATGTTGGAATGGATAACCCGAGTAGTGCGGGTGTTGTTTTTATCGTCAAGCAATTCTCTAGTCTCTGATTCTTGTCGCATGAGCGACTGTCGATGTTTCTGAACGACTTTGGCGTATGAAAGTCGAGGAACGTCGAGTTTTTGCGGTTTTGGGGGCGATTGGGGTGAGGCAGGGCTTGTACCCTGCCGGGTGTGATTTTTGTGCGGAAGAGCCATGATGCAAATAGATGGAATAACATGGATAAGACGAAATACATAGTATGGGTTTGAAAATTAAAAATGCCAACTTGCTGTACTTAGGAAAAACGTCCACATCAACTAGCTTTTATAATTTTAAAACTAATCACACAGAACGAACGCGTCAGAGAATTGATCTTTCAGCGATAACTTGGTGGACTTCATTATCGTCACTGTCGACGGTAGCGCAATTGCAATAGTCATACGCAAAATCCGAGATGTACCTTTTTTACGCATGATATTCCACGTCTATATAATCAAGTGTCACATTGAGAGGCAAAAGCTTAGGGTTGGTCCCTCAACAACCATGACATACAACTAAGCTTATATAAAGTCTTTTTGTCCCAGGGAAATATTAGCGTAGTATACCTCAAATTGCTACACACTCTTTCTTTTGAGCAGTGTTACTATTAAATTGAGCGCAGTGACTTCATATTGATTTAGCCTCTCAACTTTTGATGCGACACCATAACCCTTCGTCGGGTACCTTTATCCTCCTTACTGGGAGGATAACACTCTCATTAATTTTGGCTTGAATGCTACAGCGCACAAAATAGCACGATCATTTTCTATACAACAAACGCGTCAATGTTTTCCCGTATTGTGTGCAGCGCAAGCAATTGCAGGAAATTCATGCATCGGGAACTTGCCTTCCCACGAGTCCTGTACAAACTCTTTACTCCTTCCCGTTCATTCTTTATCCATTCATGACACATTAGCAATAGGTTATCAAAAGAAAGGGCAGGTCTTTAGCTTTAACATGATACTAATATCATGTACAGTTACGACGATAATTGCGGCGGAATATTGCTTTGGAAATTGCCTAGTCTTTAAAAAAACGATGCCAGGTTTCCCTTCACCGTGTCTAAAACTTGTTTCTCCAACAATCGAATCTGAAGCATGCAGTTGGTTCGTGTCAGTTGCGACAGTGACCTCTTCTTCCTTCCTTTTCATATAAACTGACTATGTTCGTCATTCAGCAAAGAAAGATTCATGTAGAGCAGAGCCGTGGCTATAGAATGATGCCAATATTGATACAATCCTCGAATAATAAACGACGACACTATAGCTAATAATGTAGAATGGTCAATGAAAAACGATCGTTTTTCTGCCGCACTGTTGACTGAAACATGCATTGTGCTCTTTCTTAATGTTGACCTCATCGCCTATGCGCTCGTTTGGCTATTGGACAACAGACAAATCACGCAATTGCCAAAGAATCTAATCGATTGTTCCAATTATTCACAACGAATCTTATATAAAAAGGTACGCGTTCCCACCCATCCATAGTTCTATGGCCTCTTATCTTCCGCTTCTTTCTCCCTCTCCTTCTCCTCCTCGTCACCAACTGTACGTATAACTCTTGGGAAATGGGATCCATCGCATGGCCGTGCGTGTGGTAGTGTGCATGTCTGTCAAGAAGTATCACGACGACTCACGATCAAATCTCTTGCTTTCTTTCATTTCTATAGCCGTCTCCTCCTCGGCCTCGCCCGGTTACTGCTTTAATGGAGGAGAGAAGCAAGAGTGTACATGGTGTGTGTCAAAGATTTTGATGACTGTGCTATTCTGTGCTTACATACTATGCTTAATCTTCGACAAATCCCTAACGGACCTTTCTCTCTTATTCTATCTCATACTTGGTTTAGCAAATGCTGAAGCAGGAAATCGACGCAACCAACAAGGGAACGTATGATTTCCTATACCTGCCGAGCAACTTCCACAGTAAACGCAACTTTGGATATGCTTTTATTAACTTTTCCGACGTTGGGTAAGTGCTTCATTATAATTTTTCACTGCTGCTGCTGACATTACCGTTGCTCCCATTGTCAAGTGGAGTGTCCCACTAATTACATATGAGTACGTGTACTATAAATAGCTTCGTCATTACTTTCGCAGAAAAATTCGGCTGGTATGTATTATCGCATCGCTTGTTCTTCTCTCTCCTTTTGCACCTTCCAAAAATTAATGTACTCAATTTCTCAATGACATATTGGCAACAACATCAATGACAAACAGGAACCAATCCAACTCTGACAGGCGATGTTACTTGTCGTACGCCGACACGCAAGGCAAGGTCGCTTTAATTGACAAGTACCGTAACCTGAGGGTCGTGCAGGAAGATGAGTCCTGCAGACCAAAACTATTTTACACGAGTGGCCATCGAATTGGCAAAGAAGAGGCAAGTTTCCTTTTTTCTTTTTCACGTGCTTTTGTTAGTTGTTCTGCTCTAACTCATTTTTGGTGCTTTGTTTTGATGTAGCCATTCCCCTACCCACAACAAACTTAGCTTATATGTATTATTGCAAATAAAATTGATCGTTCTCTTTCCGATATCCATCCTGTTACAGTGGCTGTAATAGTCGTAGCTCCCTCCATCCCAAGTAGTAGTACCCCCCTATTTCTATATACATAATATCATAGCAAAACCTATCAATAAACATTAGTTGGTTTCACCCGTAACTATCACACCATCCTGTTACAGTGGCGTAGTACCGCGTGGGTTTCGCGCCGACTGTAAGTTTTTGAGGGTTATAAGGAAGAGTGTCTCCTGAAAGAAGGGGGAAAGGATCTTTTAAGTATGATACAAACATGTGTGTTCACTCTGTTTATAATACTTTATAGGTGGTATGCCTTTTTTTTTACTCTGCTTTGTGGCCTCTTCTTCACCATCATGTGTCATGAAGTAGTATGGAAGATATGATTACTAACTAGAAATGGATCATCATGTATGCTGCCCGTCGTCTGGTCATCCTTTGTTCCATTACTCAATCCTTGGTGAGTTATATCTTGAATCTCTTTCACACTGTCCACCGGTATACATTGTTATTAGCCTACTAACTGATGTGTACTAATGTATTCTTTTCCTCTATGTTGGCCTTTCCTTGCCCTCTCATTCTCCTTATTTCGCACACCCTTTTCTTTACCGTCATTTATTCTTGTGTATTTGATATCTCTTCGTTTCCCAATCCACGCACAATCACCCCTCCTTGTTAGATACTCTCATGCAGAAATCATATTTTGTTTCATGTCTTGGATATTAAGACTCAACAATAAAGTACAGAGTATGGACAAAGGCTTGGTTGCAGAAAAAGCGGAATGGCTTCTTTTTATTTATGTATTCGAAGAAAAAGAAAAGACAGGAGGGTTATACTCATTTGTTCTTGTGGCATTTGTGGATCACAATGAAAGTTTGGTAAGGGTAAAACGGTACAGAAAAGAAAAACATATAAGAAAAAAAAAGAAATTATTTTTTATCCTCTTCTGCATCAAAACCTTTAAAGCCTTCCTTCTTGATGCAGGCATCGTCATTCTGTGGTTTTTGCTGCTCCTGGTGGTGTTGTTGTTGGTGTTGTTGTTGTTGGGAAGCATTATTGGGGCGCTTGAAAGGATTACCACACCGATCCTTGCCATAGTTGATCTTGACCTTTTTATAATCAGCATGATACTTCATGGCACCCAAAGCCTTCATGGCATTCTGAATGTTTGTAAAGTTGACAAATGCACAGTTCTTCTCGCTTAACGTGTTGATCATTTCGATTTCGCCGTACTGTTCGAAATCCTTGCGCAGCTTCTCCTCGTTCAACTTGTCCTTGATACCACCAACATAGATATTGCGTGACGCGCCGTTCTGTACCGCCAAATAGATCGACGAATGCATATTGGTGGGTTTGCCCCAGCCGACCTTGAGCCTGCGTCCCTTCACAACTAATCCCGTCGTGTTTGCATGGTTGTACAAGTTGACAGCAGACATGGGATCCACGAACGTGACAAAGGCAATGTGTTTTTCTTTCATATATCGGATTTGGAATAGGACACCGCCGCGGATCACGTTGCATAGGTCTTCGCATGTCGCTTCGGCACTGATGCTGCCCAGGTACAGTGTGCGCAACGCCACGTTGTTGTTATTACCGTACCCGCCTTGCGCGGCACCGTACGCACCAAATCCACCCATCGGATGCTGAAAACCGAAATTATACTGGTCTTGTTGCCCCTGTTGATCTTGTCCCTGATTCTGTGGTTGTGCAGGCGATCCCACCATCTGTTGCTGCTGCTGCTGCTGTTGCTGCTGTTGCTTGTTATCTGGTAGTTGCTGCTGAGGAGGCATTTGCATACTGCAGCGATCCTTGCCATAATTGATACGTCGCTTTTTCCAATTAGGATCATTAGGCAATGTCGTGATGCATTTCGTAGCTGATGCGATACTAGCGAAATGCACAAACGCAATATTCTTCTCTCGCAGCACGCGTGCCTGGTCGATCATGCCGAATTGGGCTAGTTCGTATTTGAGCGTTTCCTCGGTCACTGTGTCGTCAATCTGGCCAATGTAGACATTACGACTGCCGCCTCGCTTGATGGCTTCTTGGACCAAGTTCTCGCGCGGGGTGTATTTGCCCCAGCCGACCTTGATCTCGTTCTTGCCGAGCACGAGTTTGCTTGTCAGGTACTGCTGATAGTAGAGTTGTGCGGATGCTGGATCGACAAAGGTGAGGAATGCACAGCTCTTCTCCATCAGGAATTTGAGTGACTCAACAGGGCCCACGCGCACAGTGTCGAAAATGTTGCTGGCTACAATATCGTCTGGGATATTGCCAAGGTAGATTGTGCGACTGATTTCGGGTTGGTTGGGCTGACCATTGGCACCACCACCGCCACCACCCATGGCTGCAGCTGCTGCGGCAAAGGCTGGATGCGGGTACCCGGATGAACCGAATCCGCCATTGAATGCGGCAGCGCCCATGTTTGATCCAGGCACGCCATAGCCCATCGCGCCATACATGCCGTTTGGAGACGCAAACCCGCCAAATCCATTAGGTCCACCACCTGCTGCTGCATACTGAGAGTTCATCATCATTGCTGCCGCTGCAGGATCCATAGCAGAATATTGGGCATACATATCACTATACAGTTTTTGTGTTGAGTTTCTTGGTTATAGAATATGCATCCCAAAAAGAAGCAGAAGCAGAATAAAGAGAGGGAAGGGTGAGGGAGGATGAGGTGTTCACACAGCAACTTACTTGTACGATTGTGAAAAGCGAGGCTTCTTGTTGCCGTCGGAATTATCGTAATCGTTTGTGCGTTTCATGTCGTGTCCTTCGTCGTGTTGTTGTTGTTGTTGTTGCTGCTGCTGCTGCTACTGCTAGTATCGTCATGGTGTCTAAGCGTTATTACAAAAAAGTTTGGATTTAGTAATTCTGTGCTGCCCCTTTGTCGCGCTTGAAAGAGAATAAAACCTTTTTTCCTTTTAGTCTCTTCCCCCCCCTCTATCACCCTCTCTCTCCCAAGACTCTTCATCCTGTTTTATCACCCTCGTCCTCCCTTCTTTTTTTTTCACAACCGCACGCACACACTAGCCCCTGGTAGAGTCAAAAAGCACCCCATAATAATAGAAAGTGAAAGAGGATAAGAGAGGAAAAAACGTAGAAAAGAAGAAATAATAGAGAAATGCATAAAGAACTAACTTTTGAAAGAGAAAGAAGAGTCAATAGAGAAAGTGGTGGTGAAAGACCCGTTTCAAATGTAGATAGATAGAGAGATCCCCAAAGCATAGGTGGTTGTTGGCAGGTTGAATATTGAAAGAAAAGAGGTGACGCGTAGTAGTAGTAGTAGTAGTAGTGATAGAAAGAACGGAACGATAGTGGTAGTAGTTAAGAGTAAAATGGAAGTTGTACGAGAGAACAGCGGATATATGCCAATAGAAATAGAAAGAAAAAAAGAATCGTTATATATATCAAGTAAATTTCAAAGTTATAACACAAGAGAGTAGAAATCAAACCCGATTTTGCCTGTGCATCAAGTATAAAACACCACAGAAGGAACGAAATAAAAAGGAACCAAGCAACGAAACGAAAAGCGATTGAAGCCTACTGTGAAGAATACACTTACGATTGGAGGGAAAGAGGGTGCTGATGTAAGAGATTAATGCGAAAAGATAGAACCTTTAGAGTCCAAATATATCAACGGATTAGTACATACGACAATCTCGGTATCTAGAGAAACAGTTTTTCTTTTTAAAACGCATTATATGATATATTCACCTAATTCCTTTTTTCCTCTTGGGATTTATTTGGAAGAAATAAAGAAGGAGACGTGTTGTTGGGAATAGAAAGAGAGGTTGCCAAATTGAGTTATCACCGCGTCTACAAAGGCTGCAGTGATACATGCGTGACTGCACACTAAACGCTCCTGCTTTCCTTTTTACCTTTTCCCTTACAAGGCTCATAAGCAATTGTTTTAATCGTAAATTTAGCTGTATGCTGGCTAGTGTTACCGCTGTAACGCAGCTCAGCTTTCGCATAACTCACGTACGAGGGCCTATACACCTTTATTTCCGATGGTTTATCTAATACTGCTAACCAAGAGACTCCCCCACCCACAAGCACTTTCACTTACATGCACTGCATAATACAGAGCCAAGTGGAATAACCACACATCGTCTTTGCTGAGATACCCAACGCAATAATCGAGCAGGTGTGCGTAAGTTACATATTAAGTAACAACAGCAAGAGCCACTGTTGATGTGAACAAACAAGTCAAGCAGTCAACTATTGTACACTTTCGTTTAATTTAACATTGTACACTTTGGGTAAAATAAAGGATCCTTTTAAAAGGCTCAAGAAGATAGTACATATAAAAACAGATAGATAGGTAGGTGAATAGATAAATGATGGAAACACTCGGACACAGAGAGATGGAGAAGGAGGATTGAGATATTGCTATAATAATAAGATTAGAGTAAAAGCAAGTTGGGGAAGAAACAAGAAAAAAAGTTACTTTACAATCAGGAAATCAAATAAAAAAAAAGGAACATGGGAATGAAGAGAAGCTCGCAAACAATCTCAAATAAAAAGAGGCACAACTACTTGGAGGATTTGCCCAGCAGTGCTTAACTAGAACCATTGCCACCATACCAAACACGATCCAGAAGAGCACCCGCACTCCAACGGATCATATCCAATGCCGTGTTGGACTGCTGTTGCTGTTGGTGCGATGACGAATGCATACCACCAGACGAATACGTGTGCAAGCTATGTCTGTGATTGCTGTTGCCACCATTGCTGTGATGATTGGCCATGGCAAGCAGTTTGAGTTGTTGTTGACGACGATGGATGGCTTGTCGTTGTTCTGAATGAGGGATAGGATGGTCATTGTCGGGATGGTCATAGGCACCATTGGAAGAGGACGGAAGTACAGAGAATGAGCGGGTACGATGGTTGACTTGTAAACGACGTGGATGGGGATTATGCTCTTGCTGCTGGACATTCCCTGCCGATGCACATCGTTGTAGACTTTCCAGCATTGGATCTCGATACCGTCGTACACATCGATACTCTCGACCCACACGCTCTAATTCCCTTGTTAATCGCAACATGTTGCGCGGATGTCCCAGGTTGTTCTCGTCGTCGACAAGACAGTGCTGTCGTTGTAACAAAAGCTTTTGCTGCGTACGTGAGATCCCGGGCGGTTGTGCAGTAGCGGCTGATGCAACATTGCTTTGTCGTGGCGACTTTTCCATGTTGGATCGTTTCAAACTGTTGCTATGCTGAGAGTGATGAGGATCAGCGGCGACAGACTCCGGATGTTGTTGTTGTTGCTGACTGTTGTTGCTGTTATGATGATGGCTATGTTCGTCGATGAATTGAGAGCGTAATGGAGGCATACGCTTCTTCGTTTTATGTGAATCGGATTGTGAAGACGGTGATTTAGACGGTGACGTGGCTTGTTTATGGAACGCTGGCAAAGCAGCTTTATCAGGTGCAACCAGATTGTTTGCGACAGCATTGAACGTCTGCTCAATCGGTGCGGCTGTTCCCCGTTGTGACAAAATGGAGGGTTTGCTGGCAATGGTTGAAAGGCTTTTGTTGCTGTTCCTGCAGTCATTACGAAGCACAGTAGGTGACGAAACAGACGGTGTTGGACAAGCAATCTCTTGATCCTCTTCCACATTTCTTTCCAAACGTTGCTGGTGCTTCTTTATTTCCATTTCTTCCACTTCTTCTGAGGACGACGACGAAGAGGAGGAGGAGGAGGAGGCCGACGACGGCGGCGGCAAAGACCGTTGTTGTTGTTGCTTGCCTTTTGCTTGCAAAGGAGGTGTGGTCGGTGGTGAAATCGTCGACGTATTAGCCGTAATGGTGCTATTATTGTTCTCACTATTACTAATTGCTGTGTTCTTTTGAGGTTGAGGAGGATGGAGTGGAGCCATGGCGGTCATTCCTCCTTTTCGCTCAAATGAAGAAAGTCTATTTAGGGATCGTTGACTTTGAGAGCGTCGCATGTGAGGTCGTTTTGTTGAGCCAGTGTGATCGTACTCGTCGGCTTCAGTGTCGGTGTGAGCAGAAGCATTGGCTCTGGCCATGGGCGCTAGTTTTGTCACATGGACGCGGCCAGTGGATCGTCGCTTGACATGATGTCGGGTATGCTTTTTATGGTGATTCGTAGTATTTGTTGTTGCGGTATTGGTTATGGCTGTCGTATTCCCATGTGCTGTTGGCGGTGCAGTAGTAGTGGCCATTTTGTGTGCGGCAGTGTTGGGTGGAGATGGTAATAGTAAAGGTTGAAGAACCATGTTTTTTTTCACTTTTCCTACTTTATGGTTCTCGCTTTTCAGTTTGGTAACAAGGTGAACCAATAGAATTGCTTCGATTCGATCGCTGAGTGTGTATAATATCTATAAATTATACACACACTCTCTCTCTCTCTTAAAGAATCATTGTTAAGTAAAACCAGCAAGAAATGTAACAAACAGTATGATGAATAAACATAATTTTCTCTGTCTTACATTTGTTACTGCAAAAGAGAAAGTGGACTACACACAAATGCCAAGTGCACTTACTTTTATCAAACCTGCAATAAGTGCTAGCTCTAGCTCTTAGCAGATGATTAGCTGGGTCACCTTAGAAGGTCAAGCCCGCCACGGCTTATCTTCCGAAGAACAGACGAATGCATTTATAAGCTGCTAAGTATATAGGATATGCAGGAGTCAAATAAATTCATGCTAAACAATAATAATTTCTCGGTAGAATAAAGTTTTTTATACAGTAGTATGCAGCTTCTACATTGCAATAAATATAATTGAAAGTCACCCATCGTAGTCTATTGTAGGCGATGATAATCGGGCGCTATGCTACTAACACTATCATTGCTGCCCGACCCCTATTATGTTCGAGAACCCAAAATATGTGTGTCGTCGTTAGCAAACAAAACAAAGGACTGTGATTTTTTGTCCCCATGTTCTCCTTGAAGTAAATTACCATAGATATCATGGTTGCTACGATTTCTTTGTTGTCGTCAGGGAGGTGCTATGTTGTACAGTGTCATGTAATTCATCACCATCAAGGTAACAAAGAAATAACCTTTCTTATCGACGTAATCGCTGACCAAAAAAGTACGTAGTATGAGAATGTCAGTGATACTATGTACGAAAGCCATTCAATATAGTAGGGACACATGATGGAATGCCAATGATGTGGGATGATGATGATAATAAAAATACATCACGCAGGTGCATATACATATTAAAGCGAGGAAAGTGAAATTGGTATAAGCAATAGTAGACGAAAATGTTTTCATTTTTCATAATAAGCACAGCGCGAGTACTGCGTCCTAAGGGACATACTTGCTTGCGTAAGATCTGAAAAAGGTTTGTCGCTGTAAAACAACCCTGACTGGGCAGCAAGGAAAAAGGTTGAGGATGAATGATGAAGACTCTCGATACATTAAGTGTGGGTGGTACTAGCAAAAGTTGGGAACAGAGCATTAGCTTAGTACGTAAATCTAACCGCTTATTGCAGAGTCTGCCTTTTTTTTTGTGTTGGTCCGAAGTCGGAATCAATGCGGATCAGGTCCAGGCTTGCTTGTAGTACACACAAGCGTTGTATGAAGTGGGCAGGTGACTTGTATAAATTACAACGCGAATGGAAGTGATGTGAAAGGTCCCAGGTAGGTGAAGGAGCAACAACAACAACAACAACAAAGTAGCATGGGCCACATGATGAAATCAAAATAAAAAGGCTGTCAGTGGCTGCATACACGTCGTTTCCTATAGCCTCCCCCCCCCCCCCCAATCCAACCCTCTACAAACACACAAACATTCTCGATGATATACGGAAAGAAAGAAAGAAGGGAACGGAGTTCATAATTATATTTTGCGGTTGCACAAAGACAACCACGAAACAACATCCGCCTTCTGCTTCTCAGTCTATTTCTTACTTTCTTCGCTTAGCCCAAGGGAAACTCAACGCACAACTTTTTTTTAACCCTATACCCCACCCCGCTTTCTTCGCCCAGTTTTCAAGCGATACACGACAGTATACAACAACGCGATGAGTGCCTCTGTCTTTTTGGACACATTGCGTAAACATGACTTGGACCATGTAAATTGTCATTTTCTTTCAGACTCAAAACTGTTCTTGACATTCATCTTTACTTATATCGTCATTTCTTCCCCCTTAATGTAGTTCTATCCGACGTAAGCAATAGTTTTAGGCGATTATATTCCAAAGCTTGTCAGAAATTGCAAACATTCATAGGCTTTTTTCTTTTATGGAATAGATTTTCCACTCACGGCATCACGCAACTTCAAAACCTGTGTCAGGTATAGAAAAAAATATTCTTTATGCGCGCCCGGCGCGTGTACGGTCTTTGAGGGAGAGGAAGAAAAGGGGTTGAGGGGATACGTGTATGCTTTGAACATAAAAGATGTCTATGAGAAGACTCACATATATGCCATTTCCATGGCACATCATAGCTGTCAGTACAAGACTATGCAGCACTCGGCATCACGGATATTACTGACCGACGTAAAATCTTTGGCTTGATCCAAATGTTACGGAAAGAGGCACCACCGTTGAAAATCATGACTTCTGCATCCACGCTCACTACAACGGCAGCAACAAATACAAGTGGCCTGCGCAAACCACAAGCGTATCCCAGCATGCGCACTACCAGCACCACGGCAACCAGCATGTATAGCAACAGCAGTAACGATTATCCGATATCGCCTAGCAACGCATATACAAGCCGGTTGCCACAGCCACCCAGTTCGCCTGCACAGGATCATACCCAGCGATATAGCAGTAAAAACAATGCACGGCTCAGGCGTCAAAGTATTATCTCCATGCAACCAAGCCCGTCAACAACACCCAAACCAGAACGACACGTGCGTAGTCGAACCATGTCGGACGCTGGCCATACAGGACTACCTCGTGCTTCGCGTAATAACAACAGCAACCATAGTAACCGAACAGACCTTCGCAGATCGGTGTTAACGACGGCACCATCGTCGTCCAAATCATCCTCGGATGATGAAGAGGATGAAGACGACACCAGTGCTCGAAGGTACCGCGCTTCTGCACCTCTCTTGAATGCCTATGGCGTCCCTATGTCGCCTTCTGCAATGAAGGCGCGAGCCAGCATGGGTGCACTCAGATTTGCAGCATCCCAGTCGACAGCTCTATCGTCAGTGTCCGATCTTCCACCCAGTGATCTGAATCAGAAAATCCGTGTGTGTGTGCGTAAGCGGCCACTTAGCAGAAAGGATTTGGAACGTGCGGAAAAGGATATCATCAATGCGATTGGGACTCGGAGCTTACAGATAAATGAGCCAAAGTAGGATGTGGACATAACTTTTTTCCCATCTATTCTTCGTCTATACTGACCGTGATTGATGGTACATGTGTAGGTTAAAGCTAGATCTGACAAAGTACATCGATCAGCACAAATTCACATTTGATGATGTTTTTGATGCTGATGCCAAAAATACTTCTATATACGAACGGACTGCACTTCCGCTTGTCCGATACATCTTCCAAGGCGGAAAAGCAACATGCTTTGCATAGTAAGTAATCGTTGATTCCTCGTTCCCTCATAACTAATGTGACATAGGCATTATGTGTATATGTACTCAACAGTAAAAAAATAAATTATAGTGGTCAAACAGGTTCCGGTAAAACATTTACTATGCTAGATCCGCGTCATGGTCTATACGTCATGGCAGCTCGTGATATCTTTACTGCATTGCGTACACCCGAAAACCAACACTTGTCGGCATGGATTGGATTGTATGAAATATACCAAGGACAGCTGTACGATCTGCTCAACAACCGCAAGAAATTGTTTGCGCGAGAAGATGGAAAGCAAAATGTCATTATATCCGGGCTCAAGGAATTTCCCATTGACAATGTTGATAAACTCGTTCAAATTTTTGCATATGGAAATCAAATTCGTAGTACAGGTAAAACGGCGGAGTTGTGTGTTTGAGAAACGAGGGGATAAATGTTGTATATAACTTTGAGTCACAAGATAGTAACAGTATAAAACACAATAGGATCGACCGGTGCAAACGATAGTTCTTCAAGATCGCATGCCGTTTTACAGATACTTTTGAAACCTAAAAAGAATAGAAAGCTTATACATGGCAAATTGAGCTTTATTGATCTTGCCGGCTCTGAGCGTGGTGCTGATCGAGGTGAATCAGATACAAAAACGAGGTAATGTTCGCTGACTTGAGAAGACACGGATCATATGATTTTAACTTGACGGGTGATGGCGGTTCATTTCAACCTTTTTTTTTGACTAGGATGGAAGGCGCTGAAATTAACAAGAGCTTACTCGCCTTGAAAGAATGTATCCGTGCACTGGATCAAGATAAACGACATACTCCGTTCAGACAAAGCAAATTGACTCAGGTTGGTCTTTACTTTTCTCTTCGCTTTATCATGGATATTATTAGCTCATCACATTTTGTTTAATAAAAACAGGTCCTCAAAGATTCCTTTGTCGGCAATTCTCGTACATGCATGATCGCAACCATTTCACCTGGAGGGTCGAACAGCGAGCATACCTTGAACACACTGCGTTATGCCGATAGGTAAACTTTGGTTTAAATCTACTCAGCGTGGAATGTGGATTGGATTATGCTAACATTTACATGGATCGCCAGAGTGAAGGAACTCAAGGGAGAACGAGATCGACGAGCACAGCTCGAGAAAACTAACAGTCGAAATGGACCGGACGATGCACCATGGATGATCGATACATCAACACATCACCATAGCCATAATCATCATAGTAATAACCACCACCATCAAATAAGTCGGACAAGCAGTAGCACACAGGATGATGGCGAAGACGATGATTATTATGCGTTTGATGACGATGATGACGATGACGATGATGTTTATAGCAACGATTCGGATTTCTTAAATGATGACGATATCGATGGTGAAAATATATTTGATGTTGATTTCCCACACGAGCAAGATGCCTTTATCAACTCGTCTTCCACCTTACCATCAACTTCTGCGTCATCTCTTCAACAGCAACAACAACAAAAACCTTTACAAATGGGCTTTTCCTACAATACTACACAACAGTACCAACAACAACAACAGCAGCAGCAGCAACAACAGGCTGCTTATTATACCAGGAATCCACAGCAACATCCTTATCCAAATCTTACCGAGCAACTGAACCGCTTTAGCATAAACGAAGAGCAACAACAATCACCATCCCCAAGCGCTCTTGAAGACGATCTTCACTTTGACCGCTCACAAATGGAGGGTATGATCAAAGTACATCGAGCACAGATACGAGAAGTGACGGAATGTACCAAACTAGAGACAAAGTTGGCAGGTAAAATGTCGACCTTCCTGTCCAATCCAGATTATGACGATGACGATATCACCCGGAGCAGCCAGTTTCGAGATTACTTGCGTGATCTAGATGAAATCTTGGAGCTAAAGGCTGCGGCGGTCGAAGCGCTTCGGGATCGTATCAATGACACTGTTAGTGACATTCAATTGTAGTTATGTACGTATAGTAGCTTTTATAATATACATCTATCTCCCTTTTCACTTTTATCTCCTTGCGCTCATATCTTTCCCTCTCTATCTCCCCTTCACAATGTGCATATACTCGCAATCTCTTTCCTCTTCCTCTTCGAACTTCTCCTGATGCAGTAGTACAACCAATAAGTAAAAACTCATTCCTTCTTTTCTCATACTTTCTCCTCCTCCTCCTCTTCTCCATTATTCATCAAGACTAAAAAAAATGTTTGTGATTTTTTGGCTGACAAAAGATATCGTGTGTAATGCGAGCTTTTATTCCCCCACAAGGATTTTTTCAAGTGAACATTTAGAAAAAATTCACTTAGATGTTGGAAGGATAGAGCATCTATACAAGTTGCATAATCATTATTAGTCATTGTTGTCATTATTCCGGTAAATGAACACCAGCCCAATGAGATCAGCAGCAAACTTACGACGCGGACGGAGGCACCCATGGTCTTGGCGGGCAAGTTCTTGCGGAAACGAGCCTTGACGACACCGCTGGTACCGTGGGTACGGGCAATGCGACCCCAGATAACACGAATCTTGGAGCCGTTAATCTCGCGCTTAGCACGGTACACATAGGCAATACGCTTGCCAAGGTAGAACTGGGCATCCTTGGTGGTCTGAACACCCTCAAGCTTGATGAGCGAGACGTTGGGGTTCTGGGTACGCTTAGCACGTTCGAAACCGAGGACGCGGCCCTTGCTGTAAAGACTATATACAATTATACACAAAGTATAATTCAACTTGTAAATATAATCGTCTTTCATAATGTCGTTTTATCCTCCTCTTAAATAAATCGTTTATGTGTAAATGCCACAACCACCCCCTCCGACCCTCATTTGTCATTTCGTTTTCCAATCGTTTCGTATCTTTTCAAAAGTCCATCCATCCATCCGTTCGTTCGTTCATCCATCCATTAATCATCCACACCCACACCATCTCATTGTCGCTTCTATATAGGTTATATTCGTATTGAATTGTATCCACCTACCGAGTTTCAGCCATGAGGTTAACGATTAAGGAGGAGGAACCTTGAAATCGCCTTGTCGGAACGGTTCTCACTCTCTGCCGAATTGGTTGAGCGACACTTGATTAGCCAATCACAAGGTCCCGTTTCCCTCCCTCACCCTATGCTATGCACACATTTCACTTATCGAAATCGTCATTTATACGATACTATCTCTTTTTTTGTGATGTTGTAGATGATGCCACCGCAATATGCTATGTGCTTTGTAGTCAATCATTATAATCAGTAACAATCATGATTTGAACGAAGTGTCTTGAGCCACTTGTTTAGAAATTTGTGATCCATGTGTATATTCGTTTTGATAGACCTGATATGCTCTACATATTTCGAACATCATATTATGATGCTTGACAATATGCAATTCAAGAGTAGTGGTATAAATATACTAGATGCGTGACTAATTGAGCTCGATAGGAATTGAAACGACTCAATCTATTCTAAGCTATTTCTGTTCTGTTCCTCCGTGAGCACCTTGATCCGAGGTGGCATCCCTCTTTCCTGCATAGAGAACATGTTTTTTCGCAGCGTCCTAGTTGCATATATGAGCACTTCAATATAGCTTTACTTATCACGAACCTTGCATGCCAGCTAAAGAAGTCAAGGTATAATGGGTGCTGTTTACCAGTGTCATAATAATGATATTCACTTTTAGGCTTAATACAGTACCTACAATTCGTTTCTTCTCATATTTATATAATAATCAAGATAGCTTTCGTGTTTGTATACGATCGTCACTATGTTTCGTTCCGTTCTGTTCAGCTTATTTCAACAAGCGGTCAGTGAAATAGTATAACAATCTATAATCAAAAACCACAATGTTTATATGCACTTGTAGGCTAGCCGTCAGTCTCTGTTGCATAAAATATTCTGTTATCATGATGATAAAAGTTCGGCTTAAATTAAATCCGTCCAATGACAATGCGTTAATATCATGAACATTGTAAAAATCTAGAAAACCCTGCAGAAAACCCCCATGCAGGACTCTTTTCCTGATATTGAAGATATTGAATGCAGCTCTACATAGTCTACTAGACTTAGTTAACCACTTTATGACCAAGTAGTAGCAGAAAATAACATACATATTTTATGGTAAAAACGACAGTTCCTGTATTACAGTTGACAACATTTAACAGTTGCAGTATAAGCTCCTGCCTTTTTAATCATTTGTCAAATAAGACAAAAATTTATTTTCTTTCAGAATCTTTATAACTTCCCACTCTGATCAATGAACCCTGCGGTGACCGATCTGGCCGGACAACTAGGCCAGTGGGCTCAACGTATAAATGAACGACAAGGACTGCTAGACGCAGAACTAAATCGACTCAAAACCTTTCGAAATGATTACGACGCGCTCGAAAAAACACTGCGGACTCTGCCGGACGAAACCAGCCGATCTGCAATGGTTAGTTGCTATGAAAGGTTTCAAAGCAGGTGTTGAAGAAACAAAACTTACTCTTTAACAATCGCATGCTCATGGTTTTCTTACATAGATCCCATTTGGTAAACTCGCGTTTATGCCTGGAAAGTTGATACACACGAACGAAATTACAGTTTATCTTGGTGATCAGTATTATGCAGAGCGATCGGCAAAACAAGCTCTCGGCGTTCTCGATCGACGTAGGCAAGGTGAGCATCAACGCGTTGACGTCGTATGCACGTATAAAGAATGGCATGCTAAAGCTTAAGATATGCGATATCGGTAGTGGTGGAAGAGAATGTTCGACTATTAGAAGCACAACGCAACGGACTTCAAGCTAAAAGCGAAGCGGGTCAGGGAGCGCTTCCATCTGACGATCTTGGCGTATGTTATTAAGGTATCTCTTTCATACAGTAAGCTACAGTTTATTGACCTTTTCCTTTACTTTGGAATAAAACAGGTCAACGAAGAGGGGCTTCCTATTGTCGAAATTCGAGAAGAAGAGCTTCCGAAGGAAAAGGCCGAAAGTGCTGTCAAAGAAGATCTTAAGGAACAGAAGAAGGATTCAAAAGGAAAAGGAAGGGCCAATGTTGAACCAGTAAACCCAAAAAGCGAAGTATGGTCCGAAAAAGAACAAAAGGATGTGATGGATATGCTACAGCGGCTAGAAGCAGAAGAGGAAGAGGAGGAGGAGGAATTGCGGGGACAGCAACAGAGTGAATCGACACAAGACAACGGAAAGAAACATCGGGACGGCGACGACGACGACGAAGATGATGTTGATGATGACGATGATTGGGATGACCGTTACGATACAGAAATTACGGATAACCTCTTCAGTAGTTACGACGATGACGAGGATTATGCTACGCAGGGCATTATCGAACAAGTTGACGCATCTGTTTACGACGACGAAGACGAAGGCCAAGATAATGCGCAGCAAGAAGAACCACCAAATGTAATGGAAGCAACCAAAGAAGATGAACCAACTGTCGAACCTTCGCCATTGCAAGACAGTGTTGCTGAAAAGAAGGATACATCGACCGATCCACCAACAGATGGAATTGTAGAAAACAATGCTGCCGTCTCAGCTGATGCCACGTCTCCTCCTCCATCCGCAAAAGCAAAAAAGCCATCTCGATTCAAAGTCGCTCGACAAAAAGAACGAACTGCAGAAACAATTGCCCGAAACATAGCGGCAAGCCGTCAATCAGATGTGGAAAAGGACCAGGTCACTAAAGAGATACCCGTCGTACAAGAAACATCAGAAAATGAGTCTAAACATCCAACTGGATCAACTGTTACTGAGCAGCAAGAACACCAGGGCATTCCTGCTGTTCAGGAGTCGTCACCAATACAAAGCAAAAGCGTACCTGCTGAAGAAAAATTAAAGGAGAAAAAGAAGCAGTCGAGATTTAAGCTTGCTCGTGAGCAAGAGAGAAATGTAACTGCCTCCAAGTCCGCTGTTACTGAAAGCTCGCCGTCGTCATCAGATCAAAACTCGGCACCACCTGTAGTCAAGGAACAAAAGCCATCCAGATTCAAACTTACCCGGCAACAGGGACGGACAAGAGCGCCTGATGCTGGGTATGACGCGGGTGTTGTGGTCAAATCAATCCCAGCCGTGCAAGATACCCGAAAACGAAAGGAAGACCCCAAAGAGGAAAAAAGCACAGACGATGCAAAACCGAAACGCAAGGTGACATGGGATGCAGTGGCAACCGTGCAGGAACATGATCGCTCTGCAGCACCTTCGACAGTATCTTCTGACTTATCATCGCCATCGTATACAGCACCCATCAAGGAAGAGCATAAAGTCGACAGAACAGTACCGTTACAGCAGCGTACGATCAATTCCCCGGCGGATATATTCAGCGCTCTAAAAGACCAGCGACAAGTCTTACTGGATGATGGCTATCCTGCGCTGGAAACAGGCGAAGACGATATCGGTCCTACTAACCTGGATATTGGATTACTTTCTAAGGACGCGGATTTTAAAACGCAGGAACTTTGGCAGCTACGAGATGAGCCCTCAAATCCTTTGATTATGCCTATTACTCCATCTGAAGTGCAGACTATTCCGCAAGCAAGAAAAACTAAGCTCGACTCCAATGTGATGAGAGGTGCCGTGATGGAACGAGATATAGAGGATGTTGATCCCGATCAGGTGGAACAAGATATGGATTTACGTGAAGTAAGTCCTTTCTAGTTACTTTATATACACAGCATGGAAAGAGGGGAGGGATTGATGATCGTACTTTTTTATCTATTCAGGTGACGAGCAAATACCATAGCCAGCGCAACAGCATCGTTGCAGCGATGGGTGGATATACATTTGAGCCAAAGGAAGTTTATGAGGTAAGATTTAAACAGGTCCATGTCTCTGTAGCGGTATCTCACATGTCGATTTTAGGTATACGACGAAGATCTACCCACAAATGAATCCAGTGCTACTAAAAAGGTTAAAGAAGAGGTAGAAGTAAAGCCGAAGAAAGTTTCCAGATTCAAAGCAGCCCGCATGGCTGCATTAGAAAAGAACACACAGTAGAAATAAAGGTATTAAAGTATGTAATCCAGAATAATAGTTGAAGTTGCCATATATTTTTTTGGGCAACAATTGTATAATATGTCAATGCTCAGCAGATATTACTAGTGCCTGCTGCAGTAATTAGTGGGGCCGACGATGCCTGCTCTTGTAATCTTCTCCATACATCCTCACGATATCTATTACGCCTCAACCTGCATCATGATTAGAGAAACTACTCCAAAACAAAATACATCCTGTAGAATCATATGTACTTACTCTTCTTCTTCATCTTCTCTAAACTTGCGAGCGCATTCGTCAAATAGTACTGGATCTGCCGCCATGAACATCTTCAAGGCTGTATAAACCAATCCTTGAATAGTCCTTTGAATCAAAATGTAATTTTAGCTTTCGTATAATATTTTGGACAATTGTATATTGATCGGCTATACCTGTTCCAGTGTGTTTTTGCGTGATTATATAACGATGGAAATAAGATGGGCATAATAATTTCAATGTTATTGTTAATCAGTGATACGATATAGTCGTTGCTCCAGTAGTACAGAGCCCGCTCTGCAACCTAATAAACAATGATATTAATATAAGCAAACTATTATTTGATGATGGTCGTTCATATTGAAGAATAAAAAAAATGCACCTGGAAATGCGTGCTAGCTACGCATTGAGCCAATCGCTGGAATAAAGGCTCCAACACCTTTGATAGTTCCACTGAGTCTGTCACATCTAGAATGTTTTCCAGTTCATTGAGGAATATAACCTCTTTGGCACTGTTGATCTTGGGCCAGTAGCGTAGAATACCATGAACAACCTATGCATAGTTGCAAAGCTCAGATGGGATTCTTACCCTTCAAAAAATAATCACAGATCGTAGAATATGCGCTTACCTCGGCAGTTAATGAGGGGTCTTTTTCCAGAAACTGAACAACGCAGTAATCCAATTGGGGATGATACATGGCAAGGCCGGCTGGTTTGTGTAGTGGAATCAGCACCCGCGACAAGAATGTTTTGTGCTCTTCCTTTAAAGGCAGAGCGAAGCCGTTGATGATACTACAGAATTTGTGATTGTAAAATCTAAAATGAGCACATGGTAGCCAAAAGTAACATAACGCCAATCAAGGATACGCACCTTCCCAAGATCTCGAGAAACTCGGCAATTCCGTTAAATCGTTCCGTCTCGTAGATATATTGGAAGAAAATGTGGTTGATGGATCGTCTAATAAATGCCCTGAGGTTGAGGAATTTCCCATATACGCGATGTAGTATCGTCTTGAGAAAATCTCGCTCACGCGGGTCCTCACTGTCAAAGAGCTCTAAAAGCTAAGTAATTCACGCGCTTTATATTAGACATCACATTTTATGTTTTATCTTTGACTTTACAAAAATAATAAATGAATGATATTACCTGGATAACAAACTTCTGATCAATAAGCTTTTTGGCAGCATGGGTATTGAAATCCGGGGACTCGAGGAACCGTAAGAAAATCTCGTATACTAGTCGGATGTGTGGCCAAGCGGTTTCGAATGCAGGTTCATCCGCTTCCAGGTCGAAGCCTTCAGCGCCAGGGGCTATCTGTGGTGGCGGTATGGTTCTAAAGAGATTGATGGCAAACTGTAACCTTTTACCTTTAGTAATCGCATCTCGATGAAGCATAGTATCCTGTCTCGTAGTAATATTACACCTACCATGCGAACGATGTCGACGTATATCGTATCGATGATGGTACCCCTTGTGGTTGAAATATATTCCAGAATCTCTTGTAGCGCACAGCGCTTGATTTCCTTGTTCTTCAGATCCGATGATGCATCGTTGAAATCGAATAGAATCTGGCACTGAGCCAACTTTCTGACGAGCAGCTCGTATCGCTGAGCTGGCGGAACCTCTTTATGAGGAAACATATAGGCGATCAAACAACAAATCAGCAAGGCAACACAGTGCATGTTTTCTATCATTTTTTTATGTCTCCCTCACTGACCATGAAAGTTGGGGTACATTTCGAGCTCGACGTTTTGATAGACGTAAAACCGAGAAGACTTCTGTCGTCGTGGTGCTTTCTGGACAGTGATTGTGTCTTTTGGTGTATTGTTTCGGCACATCATCGGCGGGATCATTGCTGCTGTTGCTGAGGTGTCTTTACTGGTGTCACCGCCGTCTCCGATTGCCGATGGTGGTTGCACCAAACCTTCCGGCGGCTGCAGTAGAGTTTGCATTAATGCAGAGCGTTAAAATAGATAATGTAAAAAAGGCACGGAAAGCGTGACTCACACCGTAGTACTGCGTGTTTAAAGTCGTCGTAACATTAGCAGTCGAGCCATTGACTGACAAATCATCAGCAATGGAAGAAGATCGTTGATCTTGTGATTTGGCATCGTAATGCGTTACAGCTCTGTTTCTAGAGAGCTATACGCCAAAGTCGTTCAGCAGAATGAGCTTAATGTACCCAAGCCCGCAAAAGCTGTCAAAAAAGTAAGAGAAAAATAAACTTACCACACCCTTGATCCCTTTTATCATTATGGTGAATTCGGCGTTGTTGCGATCTACGAAATTCCTGGTGATTTCCTTGTTGCTCTCGAACGATATTAGCGCTACTGCTGTAAGAGAGAGAAGAAAGAGAAAGAGAAAAAGAGTGAGTTCGGTAGGCCAGACTCATTATTTTGCTGGTTCCGAGTGTATTTCCAGAGCAATAAGGGAGGATCAGATTCTCAGGGAGTAATGAGCTAACAAAGGAGTTAACACTTAGTTGCTGTCTGGACTGGGGAACTACCACTTGCTTCAGGCCCATGTCCCTGTGCTTAGAGAAACAGTGATCATTAATGAGAAATTGTTTAAATATCGTTGATAAAAGGAAATATGTGTAGCCTATTCATGCTTGTTGCTCGAATTTGCTCCAAGACGATTGACATGGTGTTTATTTCTACCCTACGAGAATTTTTGCTCTTTCATATAGCATCTTTTATTCTAATTTTTACTTTTAAATGGTAAACGCTTGGTCTGGCACCTTTCCTATTCTGAAGAAAAGAATATGCTGATATAGCACCTATTCATATTTAAAAAATTTTGTGTAGATCCAGGTCCCTTAATATTGTATTAGGGTTAGAGAAAAAAAAGTAGATGACGGGGCGATAACGAGGGCTCGCTTACTCTATTTTTTGTATAGTGTTTTTCAAGAGTATCATCACTACTGCCATTAAAATATCAGCGAAGTTTAAAAAAGAAGGACCTCGGTATTCTTCTCTATACCGCATGAGAAGTTGGCTGCTTTCATATTATCTCTGCTCGTGACAATGTACTCATAAGCATTTGTTCTACTGCAGTACCCAGTGCTCATTATCGATAATCGGATGGTCTGATGATAGCGGCCGAAAGATAGCGCAAAGAACACATCTTTATACTACTGCTACACACCACGCGATGATGATCACCGACTATCACGTTTTGGTACAGCTATTTTCCATATTTACGTGCAAGTTTGGCAGAAGAGGAGCAGAAATCGTGCGAATGCTTAACGGTCGATAAGCCTTCAATGCGTATTATCATATCATGAAACAGTTTACGATATTAGTCGGGAAGCACTGTACATACCACAATGCCAATTCTTCTAATAGCTCTCCTTATACAAAAATGACGCTAACTATCGCACTAATAGTGCCGCTTGACACTGAGATGTGGAAGTAGCATGGTGAGATTAGTACTAACACGTGTGGGAAGGCCTGTTATCTTCAAACCAATTCAACATTGGCGTGGATGTACGACCCCCGGTTCCTGTATGCAGCATGATAATGTATAGTATGAGGGTGGACCTTGACACGCACTCAGTGCTAAAAACCAATGGCGCTAGACGGCGCTTACATGGAGTTATATGCTATGCATTATCATTATTCTGTTGCCAGTGCCCACGGGACTACTATGCAACTGTAAGCGCCACCGATTCGAAGAACCGAAGCAGCTTTGTGAAGCAAATCGTATTCGTCATGTCAAATCATGCTATTTGCAACAGTTATGAATAAATAAGGTAACAGCACCGACATCGCTCATGTATGTGTCGTCTGATCATCATCAATGAGACTAATTTGGCTAGCTTATCTCTTCCTGCACCCTCATCCAAAACATAAACAAGTGTCTTAAAGAACTTTCGGCACCTGTAATGAGGTAATGTAAATAGTAGGTATGTAGGAAGAAGGAAGGATCAGAGGATCGAACATGTTCAGGGCGCGCCACTTACTACTACAATTTTCTGTTCTATAGTTGCCCAACTAAAAGAATTTATACTTGGTCCCAATTTGGCACTACTTTATATTTTGCATCAAGAAATACACATATATCCAAATGGGTCATCGGGAACTGGCTGTGGTATTTTGTGTAACTGTGCCGCGCATCTGTGCCAAAAAATTGCCGTTCATGCAGATATAATAAAGGTCGTCGTCCTTTTGGTATAAAGAAGGGCATACAAGTAAACATCATCGTCATCATGCAAATAGATCATGTTCCCAAGTCATAAACAATGTGGAAAATGGAACACAGCTATAAACAATATGTATTGTGATGGTTGCCACTTCTGGTGAGAAAGGTGGCGCGCTATCGTCATCTATGATGGTGACGATGCTACCGCAGTATGGTGAGCACCGAGCCGAGCCTCTTCATGTTATGCGTTGGGAGTAGATATAAAAGCCAGGTCTGAAAATTTTTAGCTTGGCACTCCTTTTTCCTTTCCATAAAACACCCTTTATGGATTATCTTTTACAAGGAATACCATTCGTTGGAGAATTTTTTGCTCTCGCCAGCACCAGCATGCTGACAGGTTCTCAGCATCCATCGGCATTTTCTGGCTCGACTACAGATACCATCGGTGGAGTCCCTGCACGAACCGCCGCAGCGTGGTACGCACCCTTTATGAATACGCTGGTAACTATGCTAGTGTTGACTGTATTGCGTACGTACACTTTTGTTCTTCCTTCTTATCAAAATAAGCAGAGCGAAAAGAGTGAAAAAGAAGAGGAAAGGCACTCAAACTAAAGTTTAACCTTTACTCGATGTCTCTTATGGCTCCTGACGTTTAAAATAAAGCGCGCATCATCCCGACTATCACTCGATGGATATATCCCGGAATCCGCGATTACATTCACGAGATATTTTACGTTTCTATCCAAATCAGTCAAGAAGAACCAATCTTTTACCAAATAGGACAATACGTTACACAACAACAAGAAGCTTCTCGTGACAAAAAGCTGACGCATGTTCAAGGCATCGCGAAAAACAATGAGGAGTCTCGCTCGTTCTTCCATTACTTGGATGAAGAGGTGCCTATTCCTCGACCTCGAATTTCAGTAATACCCAGTAAGTGTTATGATGCGGCTATGATTTGATGAAGTAGTCCACGGTTGGAGACGGTAAGAGAAAACGGGGTACTATACGATGATATTAACAAAATCTTAATGACTGATCAATCCACAACAAAAATACACGAATGCGTGCTCTTGGTATACTGTCACCGACCGTAATCCGCATCGAAACCATTAATAATAATATGAAGCATCTGGCACAAAGCAAATTGTATGGCATAAGGGACGGAAGATCTTTGTTACTCGGCGGAAAGTGCGGGCTGAAGATGCTTCTGCAAGTGGGCTGGGCACTATTACTCTTAACGATATATCTTCATTGTTGCAACGGAACCAAGAGGTCTTAGACATAAGGTATGGCTTCTGCTTAGTTAAGTGTATCGGAGCCAATGTCATGAATCCGTATCTGAGCACCATATATACTTATAATCTAGCATGCGTGGGAGAGACGTTGAAGAGCTTAAATCCATAGTACAAGAGTGGATTGACAGCATTTATAACCAGGATTACAATAAGGTAGGCTTATTGGCTATTCTCTGCAATTGGTCAGTATACGTATAATTCAAAAGCGCTTACAAAATGATTTATCTTTTCTAACAGCTGACGGTGTACCAATGTATGAGGACACATAGCGAGTACATGTGGAAGCGGATTAGCAACAAAGAGGTATTTTAGCGCTTCCAGCGCGTGGCGGTGTGCATTGATGGTACTCACTTACTAATACATAACATATCTAGATGCGAAAGTATGATTCGGTTGTGCTTCGTGAAGGACAGAAAGAAGAAATTTTGGCAGGTACATCAATTCTTCGTTCTATTGATATTTTGTATATTCAACTATCTAAAACCAGCAGCTTTTAACTGGCCTAGATGTCAGAAAGTTTCTTGGAGCACACAAAAAGTACGCTATGCGTGGAATTCCTTATCGGCATGCAATCATCCTTCATGGACCTCCTGGCACAGGTAATTGATGCACCAGCTTTATTTCAATACTTTTTAGCAGTAAGCGACACTAACAAAGTAGCAAATGTTCGTTAACGCAAAACTATTTTGAAATTCTGTATGTTTAATAGGCAAAACCTCTTTCATTAAAGGCCTATCCGAAAAGTTACGGTTGAACATAGCTTATATAAGCCTTGCAACCAACCTGGATGACGATGGATTTCTCGCGATGCTTGCCAGAGTGCCAGCTAACTCACTGATTGTCATGGAAGACTTTGACCGCTCCCATATTACCAAAGATTCAAAAGAGTCTGATCGCAATGGTGGTAATGCTGTTATGACGAGAATCACAGAAGGTTCGATACTAATAACACTAGCATATTGATTTTATTCGTTACCATTGCCATCCAGTTGTTGCTGCAAGATACTCACTATCAAACGATATACCTAGCTGGCCTTTTGAACGCATTGGATGGAATTAATACTCCCGAGGGCACTCGTAAGTTATGATATCTTCTTACTCAATGATGCAAAATATACTAACAGCGGGGTTGGGGGAAATATTTCAATAACAGTCGTGTTCATGACATGCAACGACATTAACAAAATTAGCGACGCGGTAAAGCGCCCCGGAAGAGTGGATCAGATATATTATCTAACATATGCCGATGACTATCAAGTGGAGGAAATGCTGTGGCGATTCTTTGGAGAGGGCGAGCAAACGATAGATCCCACAACCCGCGTGAGCAATCCTGAACTGAAACGGGTGGCGCAAGTATTCCTGTCCCATGTCCGCAGCTTCAATTCTCAAATGACTACGGCCACCTTGCAAAAGTTCTTTCTCGAGTACGAAAAAGAGCAAGAGGTTCAACATTGGGAAAAACGAAAAGAGTCCAAACTATCGCATCAGAATACTACAGTTCTAACCGCAACAAAGGAGTTGAGCGTCAAGGAAAAACATAACGAAAATAGCAGCGACTACAGCAATGACAGAAAGACGACTGACAGCATTGATGATAATGACGAGCAGCAGATGGATGACTTCAAAATTGACCTCGCTTTATTGACGGACTATGATCATGTACAACGATTGCTTCACAAAATCCAGACTGAAACGAGCGCTGAGGACAAGATCAGAGAAGACACAGCTAAACTGAAGAAAGAGCAAGAAGAACGCAGTAAAGAATCGACGAAGGAGGACCAACTGGAGGAGGAAGAGAATGGTTCTGCTGCGCGAGAGCTTCTAGGGATCAGCAAAGACGAGGATGTACACAAGCTAATCGAAGAAGTCAATTCGGACACAAATATGGGGCAATCACTTAGAAAGCTGTTGGATATACTCAACGCGAAAATCAATGATGACAGTAACAGCAATTCCGACGACAAGGAAGTAACTAAAGCAGCTAGTGCTCCTTCACCGCCAGCTTCACCCGTGACAAATGGTACTTTTATGTAGATGGTCCATGCTTATCATTGTACCCTACCGTCAGTGCGCGCTTGAAAAATAAATAAGCTACTACTACTGGTTTATATTGGCTGTGAAGTGATCATAAAAGAAAGTAACCAGGTTACAGCCATGTTTACGCTCTTTTAATGAACCTGTATACAATTTGGCATTCGAAACCAGGTTCACTCGCTGAGATTTCCGTTAAAAATTGCACGCTCAAGCGCGTGTAACGCGTTTCTCGTGTGCATAACTCTCGTCCTCCTTTCTTTTCTTTCGGTGTGCCACAGCGTTGTAGACCACTGCGTTGGCAACCATGTTTCGCAAATCTAGCAACAATGATGCCTATAAGTCACCAACTGCCAGATTTAATAAGAAACAAAAAAGTAATAAGCATTCCTACTCAATTGTAAATACTAGGAATCACTAAGACGTTCTTTTTTATATTTACATAAAAGCAAACACTGGCGAATGTTTTAATCAATTGAATAATGCTACAAATCCTCTACCAGACAGGTACGAGTAACTCTGGCTTTATTCCTGCACACTTTTGATTAGCAAGAAGTTAATTTCCCCTTTGCAATAATTTGTGATTTGTCTAGTCCTACAGGCGATTTGCTTCGAGATGGCAAAGTAAAGCCTCGAGATATACAGCAGCGGTTTCAACAAAAGTTAAACCAGGAACGTCAGCAGATAACCAAAGGAGGTCGTGCGCTACAAGAGGCGCAATATTCGAGCGTTCCAGACATCGACACCAGCAATCCCACTGCTACATGCAACAACATTAGTCAAAAATCAAAAGAGGATCCGTTGAGGTCCTTTGATAGTGACTCTATGTTTGGGGAAGAGATACCTCTTGACGATATTGAAGATATGCTGGGGTTTGGGCAGAAAGAAAACCATGAGCCACAACCATTAGCGACAACAGCCACGCACTCCCCATCAGCATCGCCAGTAGCGTTTAAACCAACAGCAGAAATATCAGCATCAGCATCGACAATAGCACCAAATGCGGATCTTGATGATGATGACGATATGTTCGGTGATGATATACCCCTGGATCTACTAGACGAACCGTTACCAAGCAACGCGGAACCAAGCAACACTAAACATGCTCAAGATACCACATCGCAAGAGCAGGTGCGTGTATACTTCATAGAAGCAAAATTACGGAAACCGATAAATTGCTGACTCTCTTTGAATGTGATACAGCTGAAACCTCCAAACATGCGCTATAATCGCTACATGGTTGCCGACGTTAAAAAGGATAAATACTTAAATGGCGATCAAGGAGTATTAGCAGAGAAGGTATATTTCGTGAATCAACTTTCTTTATTTCAAGGAAACAAATTGACTCGTTGCTATATGCTTCATAGGTTGTCACGCTACTTGATGAAACGAATGATTTTCCCAAACGCGCGCGGTTACGTGAAGATTGGATTCAAACGCATGTCGAAGTTGGTAATCATCGATCTGTTTTTACTGATAGCACAGTTGATAAAAAATATAAAAAGGCTAATTATGTACAACACCAGGTTACATTGTACATATACCAATTTCAGCCGACAAACAGACCTGCAACGACGTGATTATCGATAATGCCCATGGTTACCTCATCGTCCATCCAGACCGTCTTATCTCCAGCACTGCCATTGCCGAAAGTTTCTTCTGCTTACGTAAATCCGTGCTTCAACAAAAAGTGAAATCACTAGGTGATTACAGCGAAGCGCTCGTTCACGGAAACCTTATCCATCGCATCGTCCAAAACGCATTGCAATCCAACGACTTCAGCCTCGAAGGGCTTATGAAAGAAACACAGCGCGTTGTGGGCTCATCCTTGGAAGAGCTTTTGGCGATCGGACAAAATGAGACTACAACAATGAATATTTTAATGGAAAAGGCGATCCAGTATATCAAAGCATTTGGCGAAATCTATGTTGGACCGCAGCCAAACGCAAAAGCTACCATTGCAACCGATATAGGTCCTGACGTGTCGACTAGGCTTGGGTGCAAAAACGTTGCCATTTCCAGAATACTTGATGTGGAGGAACATTTGTGGAGCCCAACCTACGGCTTGAAGGGAATGGTAGACGTTTCAATCGAATTAGCAATGCGACCAAGCGAGAAAACCTTGATCGTGCCTCTTGAACTGAAAACTGGAAAAACGAATCGGTTTATCTCACATCGTGCGCAAACGATGCTATATACTCTTCTAATGGGCGATCGCTATGGTATGCATAATATACAAATCTGAGTTTTCGAGTAAAATTAAACAATCGACCAATCCTTGTAGGTATCGATATAAATGCCGGTGCCCTGCTATATTGTCGCACCAACAGTCTTTACATGATTGAAGCAATCCGCAGCGACGTTCGGAATCTTGTAATTGCACGCAATCGACTAGCATCAGCTATGCAAAACCGACATGCTTTGCCTGCTATGGTAAAAAATCTGCATAACTGCCAGCATTGTCCGGTGAATGATGCGTGCTTACTGTTTCACAAATCAGTTGAAAATGGAGATGGTGCGTCTAGCGGGCTCGCAGGATGGTTCGATATGAAAACGAACCATTTGAATGATGCAGCAACAGCCATGTTTCGTCACTGGCAGCAATTAATCGATTACGAAGAAGACGATATCGATTATATCCGTCGTGATATATGGCGATTACCAGCTGATTTACGGGAGTTGAGTGGACGGTAAGTATAAATGATATAGATAATAAGAAGAAAACGAGACATGTGTATACAGCATTTTAATTGATATAACGAAAAATGCTTTAGATGCTGGAATAATATGGTTTTCGATCCTTCCTATGCCGGAACTTCAGAAACCGTTGTCAGTTTCCGTCGTCACCCAGAATCGAAACAGGATCTCAATATGCTGACATCTTTGATCAACGTTGGTGATCCTATTGTTATCTCCAGCACGCAAGGACACATCAATTTGGGCATGGGCTTTGTGCTACGCATCGATCAGAATTCAGTTCAGATCAGCCTGACCTCTCCGCTTCGACGTACGCCACAAAGAGGACCCGGTTTCGATGAAGAACTCAATCAAGTTTACATCAACAACGGCGAGACCACGACGTACCGGATTGATAAGGACGAAATGGCTTCCGGCATGACTTTGATGAGACGTAATATCGTCAACTTATTTGCGCGCGAAGAAGATGGTGGCGATGTGAAGCGGAGGCGATTGATTGTGGATCGTGTCAAACCTAGCTTTGTAACTGTGCCGGCTATAAAGATGCCACCAACACTTAATCCTGCCCAGCAAGAAGCGGTTGAAAAAGTCTTATCAGGTAAAGCACGCACTCTCTCTTTGGATGCCAACACCCCCGTATACTTACTGAAATATATAAAAAATATATAGCCAAGGACTATGCCATTATTCTCGGTATGCCTGGAACAGGAAAAACGACAACGACAGCACATATTATCAAGACATTGGTCGAACGCAACAAGTCTGTGCTTTTGACAGCGTACACACACACTGCACTCGATAATGTACTAGTCAAAGTCTTAGACAGTGGGATTGATGTGCTTCGTCTTGGCAATCCTGAAAAGGTATGCGAATATCTATAGCAGTCCAGATGGCCGATTATACGGCTAAATATGTATACTGTTTCCGTGTGTAGGTTATGCCAGCACTGCGCAGCTCAATGCCCAACAATAATCCGACACTGACGACGGTAGCGAACCTCGAACAATTCTACAACAGTAAGAGCGTGGTTGGTGTTACATGTCTAGGCATTGGACAGTAAGTGCTATTATGCAATTGTTGGAGAATTATATAAAATCTCAAAACCTCATATAACGTATACCATCGTATTCTAGCAATCTTCTTCAGAACCGAAAGTTTGACTATTGCATTGTCGACGAAGCCTCTCAGATCACGCTACCTGCCTGTATCGGTCCCTTGCGATGTGCTAATGTTTTTGTTCTCGTTGGGGACCAATACCAACTTCCACCTTTGGTACAATTTTCTCTTTCGCTATTTAATCTTAATTTTCCCTCCCTCTCTCTCTTTATGCAATGCTTACAACTCTTAAATTAGGTACGCCACGATATGGCACGCGAAAACGGACTGCAAAAATCTCTCTTTGCACTCCTAGCTGAAGCACATCCCGAGGCGATCGTCACTTTACAATATCAATATCGCATGAACAAAGACATTATGACCATCTCAAATACCCTTATTTACGACAACAAACTCAAATGCGCAAGCAAGTCTGTAGCCCAACGACAACTTGACTTGCCACACTTTCAACAAGCTCTCGATAGTATCCATGGTGGTGCAAGTTGTACGAAACAATCATGCTGGATCGAGCAAATCTTGGATCCTAGGTAAGTAACAAAATTTTGTTTAGGAAGAAAAAAAACAAGACAGCAGGTTTAATAACACAGGATAACTTAGTCGAAAGGTTGTATTTCTGGATACCGATAAAATGTCTGCAACCGAGGAACGCATTATGGAAACTGTGGTCAACAAGGCAGAAGCCTCGATTGTGCTTCAGTTAGCAGAAGCATTGCTTTTAGCAGGCGTACCAGAAGAGCGACTGGCAGTCATTTCCGTTTATCGCTCCCAATTAAGGCTGATATCTCAGTCGTTACGTGGCCGTCCAGGCGTGGAAATTGCAACGATTGATAAATACCAAGGCCGAGATAAAGAGTGTGTGCTAGTGTCTCTAGTGAGAAGCAATGAAACGGGCAAGGTAATATTTACAGTCAGTGGCGATAGCATGAAAGTCTCCACAAAACTTACTTACAAAACAAACATATGTCTAACTAGACCGGCGAGTTGTTGAGAGATTGGCGTCGCATTAACGTTGCATTCACTCGAGCTAAAAGCAAAATTATCATCATTGGATCATCCACCACGCTCAGCACTACGGCTCTATTCGGCATTTTCCTTGAATTAATGCGTACAAATAACTGGGTTCGTACTTTGATATGATTGCTATTCTTGGTGGAAGGAAAAAGTGCTAGTTTCGTTAACGTTGCTATCTTCTTAGATCTATCAACTTCATCTCGGGGCAGAAAACGAGCATACAATCCAACCACCACCATCTCCTCGTGAAAAGCGAAATAGAGAACACAAAACACATTCTCCTGCTGAAGCAATTCTTAAGAACAGACCAATACTGCGAGATGTGTATAATTCATCATCGTTGTGAAAAAACAAACTCATTTGTATATACGAAAGACCAGTAGTACATAACATTTATGCCCGTGATAGAAAAAAGAAAGCAAACAAACTTTTTATGTATACAAGTAAATGCTGGTCAATGGCGGGGGATGTCAATTGCTTAGAAGTATATGTGCATATAGAGAGAGAGAGAGAGAGAGAGAGAGAGAGAGAGAAAAGAGACAGATATATAAATTGAGGTGGACAATGTGGGGGGTGGGGATACATACATATATACAACAGAACAAATTTGTGCTAGGGTGTTTACTGTGCTTCGTTTACCCTCCTTCGCTTGGCTGCATTATTACCAGCAACAGCAAATTCAATTTGAGGCGCCTGCGTCTCTGAAGAAGAATTTGGTGGGATCCAAGTAAACTTGACATCATTCGAAGGAATCATCGTTTGAGCTTGCGCCGGTACTGCTGACATTGGTGGCTGTGTTGATGACGGCTGTTGCTGTGACCAAACTGTAGTCGTCGTTGCAGCAGCATTCATGGAAACACTGTTTGTAGGAACCAAGGGAGTTGCTAATGGATGATGATGCTGATAGGATGGATTAAGACTGTTGGGATGCATTCCAGGTACCGTGGGATTCATGGCAGCGGAATACGGCATTGGAGCAGCACTGATGCCAGTGGTAGCAACAGGATGTGAAGAAGGTGATGGTGAAGATGACGATGATGGAATTTGCTGCTGTGTAGGAACTTGTGGAACGCTGGCTGTTGATGATACCGCAGTGGGCTGTGGAGTAATTTCTTCAATAAAGGCGCCAGTAGTGATGCCATTGGCACTGCTGTTGGGGCTATTACAACTACTGCTGCTGCCACTGCTGCCATCTTGTGTGGACGGTGGTAACAGGCCTAAACCTCGATGAATTGTTGTTGGATCCTGAAATTGCTGAATAACCTTCAGATGGGCACAGTATTTTTCGAGTATGCCGTAAAGCGTGCGCTTCGAGAATGGTTTGGGTAAAATGTCATTCATTCCACTTCCAACGTATTGCACAATATCGTTGTCGGTGAAATTGGATGTCATGGATATGATCGGTGTCAGCATATCGTATTGTCGAATGTTGCGTGTGGCAGATATACCATCAAGGTTAGGCATGACAATATCCTACAAAGCAATTAGAGAACAGTTAGAACTGAGAATCAAAGCGAAGAACAAAAGGTGCTCTCACCATCAGAATAAGATCATATTTTTCCATGCCCATCATGCGTATTGCCTCCATGCCGTCCTTTGCTAGGTCGATAGTACAGCCAATAACTTGCAATAGCTTCCCGCTCAGATCTCGGTAGACAGAGTCGTCGTCGACCAGCAACACTCGAGGAGGAACCGTCCAGCCGTTCCCTCCTGCCTTCCGTTTCATACTGAGACGATTATGGATTGTGACAGGCTCTTGCGAAGACGGCACAGGTGTCGCCATGGATTGACTTGTCTCCGCGGCCGAACAAGAAGATGTTGATTCCTCGGGTGCCACTCGAATTTCAAGCGAAGGTTTGTTATCCTTGACAGACATGTGTGGTGAAAGGCGACCCAGTCTGACAAAAGCCAACCCCTCTCCTGTTTTGAGAGGTGAACCGATTAAGCTTCCAGCATTCATGCTGGCAGCAGCTGCGACCGCTGGATGCTCTGCTTGTCGCGATAGGTTGAAAGGGTTAGCGGAGGCCCGCTGAGAGGGAACCGTTGGTTCTCGCATCGACGAAGCTTGAGACCAAGGCTCACCGGGAACATGCTGCAACTGTTTTGTAATGTTCTCGAGCTGTACTGTGTTTGCATTGGACACTTTGGAATACGAGTCGAGGAGCTTTTGTGTTTCTGCCGAAGTAATATTTGAATCCGCGGCGTTGTTGTGCAACGATGGTTGTGCATGAGCTCGTTCTGATCAATATAAGGAAATAAAAAGGTGTCAAAATTAACTTGCTTCTAGCAATATCTAATAAAGGATGGCGGTCCTTACCCTTATCCCGATTTACTGCTATCTGAAGGAACTGCCGAATGAGTTCATCCTTGGCAGCCATGTTTTTGCTGAAATTCATAAACTCGTTGAGAATCAAATGGTCGTTACTCGTAAGACGTTGTACGGTTGATTCCATAGTCGCCTGTGATTGCTGAAGCTGACTGACTTGGCTCTGGAGAGATTCTGTTAACTGCCGAATCTCGTTAAGCGACTCTGAAGACAATTGGTCCTCGTCTTCTTTGGATGCGTTCAGTCCATCGGGACCCGAATTTTTGTCCTTGGTACCTGATGCCCCACTACCACCGTTATTGCCACTGCCTCCACCACCAGTAGCAGCAGCAGCAGCAGCCTCATCCTTTTTCTGCTTGCCCGGTGTCTTTCTCCGTATCTCCTCCAACAGATCTTTACGGTCCCGTCTAAACTTCGGATGCACAAACTCCCAAGCCTACATACAAAGCACATACGTGAGTGAGAGAACTAGAAGCAAAAAGAATAGCGCACAGCTGAAACCGTTTGCATCAGAGTTCTGTAGCTCACCTGATCACCATAGGGTTTATGCCCATCTTCCGCGTTCCGAACCTTGTGGAAATCGTATTTGTTAAGCTGGCGCACAAAGCTTGCAAAATTGCAGTGTTTAAAGTGCTTTGGGAGAATTGTTTTGGCAAATTCATTGGTATCCTTGACAACGAACGTAGTTCCATCCGGGCCCCAGCAAAAGGTCTGTTTGAAAGCTTTGTTTTCTAGCATCCTAAAGAGGTTTGTAAGCATATATGTACGTATGTGCATCAGTCCCCAACAAATGTTTCCTCACATCCCTCTCCCTGATACATGTATCTACGCACGTACTACGCAGACACACACAGATACACATACACATACACATACACATACAGAGAAAATGAGTATAAACCCAGACTATCAAGAGTTACCTAAAGAGCTTTTGAATGAATTCTGGAACCGATCCAGCGCCATCGTTGACTCGTGCATTGCCTGTGCTATTGTTCTTTTGACCGTTGATCCCTTTTTTACTGCTTGTCGACGCTTGGCGTTTTACTGGTATGGTATATTCAACCTTGACATCGGCTTGATCCATCGTGCAAGGAGATTCAATCCAGTCAAAGTGTGTATGTGTGAGTATGTGTGTGCTTTATCGCTTTTCAGAGAAGTAAGAAAAAAAAAAGAAATGACGGATTCAGGTGAAGGAGAGTGAAAAGAGAAATAGCTCTCAAGTTGCAGAGGTGGATTTTGGAGGGAGAAAAAAAAAGTTATGAAAAACGAGCCTTAGCCGAAAACGGACAGCGCCTTGGGTAGCAACCCCGCCAGTTTCTCTTTTTTTTTAGTTGCCTTGGTTACCCATACAACGTGGCCTTTTCTATCTTACTGCTACCAAGGTTATAAATTTTATATATGTATTAAATTACCTGGAGTCAAGTAATAGGGCAAACGCACAAATATAGCCCTTCTCTGCTTTTAGCTATTGCAGCACTAGCTGAGAAGGAGTAGACTTCTTCTGTGCAGGGTCTGTCGGGATCTCATTAGCAAATTAATATATTGGGAACTGGTCCAGGATTACCAAATAGCGCTAAAAGAGTTTCAGAGCAACGTCAAACAAAAAAGCTTTCTCAGGAACACACCCAATCGATCTAGTCCCCGTACCTTGTAAACAACCCCAGGAACACGAAATTAAATTCACTGTATGATTCAATTCAAATCATAGTTTGTGATAAGGTTGGCTTACTATTAGCTACGGTATGACCTACCTTTTAACTGATGGATCGACGCTATCATTTGCTGATAAGGAGCAGTCTCGCTAGATGCCATATGGAATATGTAAAAGAGTGCTTTTGTACCTACGTACAAAATTTCATATTAGCGATTCATCTGCTCCGTCCAGAGATATGATAAAGACAGTAGGCTATGATGTTAAGCAGAACGGTATGCAAAAAGACACTATCAGTGCTATTGGTTGTACGACGCTACCATATCGGGACAGCGGACCTGCCGTCCCTCAAATTATAATTGCTTGGAAACCGTCTCTTTCTGGCTTCCCCCCTTTCATATAAATATTTCTCGTCGTCGACCATGCCAGCAAACACGGAGCTCTCTAACGCGTTACAAAAGTTCGCTGTGGCGTACAAGAACGATACGCCTACAAACCTAAAGATCGTCGACATTTATCTCGCGTACATTATGCTCTCCGGCATCTTTCAGTTCATCTACATGGCGACTGTCGGCACGTTTCCCTACAATGCCTTTTTGGCAGGGTTCATTTCAACCGTTGGCAGCTTTGTCCTCGCAGGTAATGACTAAACACCGGGTTTTTTCTGGTAAATCGAGACGCGCTGACGGTGGTACTCACATTCTTTTTAGTCAACTTGCGCATACAAACCAACTCACAAAACAAGGACATGTTCAAGACGATATCCCCAGAGCGGTAAGAAACAAGCTCCCCTAGAAATTGTAATCCAAAATATGGTCTTAACTCATGCGCCGTTGTTTTTTACATGTAATCATGTAGATCTTTTGCTGATTTTGTTGTTTGCTCGCTACTACTCCATTTCTTTTGTGTAAACTATCTAGGTTAAATACAACGACTTTTTACCATTTTGCATTTTGTTCTACCAAGAAACGACCGTGGCGAGCGTTGATTCGCGGTTGCTGAGAATCTATAGTCATAGAGAATCTACATACAAAGGGCTTTTGTGAATGACTGTTCCGCCTGTGAGTCTACTTTGTCGCAACCATTGATTAACGAATCTTCAAGAGCTACTACGGGATGTTTATGGGATGATGCTCGCCAATATATTGAGATCATACTACGTCGGCTATGCTTATGCAGAAAAGATCCTCACACACACAATCTAAACCTAGAGCTCTAAAAAACAGCTTGTAATTTTTTTTCAAAAGTGAAGAAATTGCTGCAATTCGCATAGATATTCCAGTAAGGATGTGAATACTATCGAGACTTCGAGACGCTGTTTTTTTTTGTTGTCAATGTACCTCAGCGTACAACTGCATAAATAACAACTGGTCCCTTCTTTGTTTGCATCTTGCTCCTCCCAAAAAAAGAACCCAAAATTCCGAAGCGTATTTCTTCTGGGGACTATCCAGCATAAAATATGGAATCAGACCTAATTGCAACACTCGATCAAATGTGAGCGTTCCTTCTTCCTCGTTTGTTAACACATGCATCTCTGAGCCTCTTTATTGAGTTGTTTTTACGTTTTATTTTTCAAGTGCGAGCAGAGAAGATGTTAAAGGTGTATTACTAGCAGACGAAATGGGTTTATGTCTTGGTGGTAAGTGCTTGTCTGCTGATCGCGCAAAACTATATTTTAAAGACAACTCAATACTAAGTTTGTTTGACTTGCAACAGCACGAGGCATTGCAAAGAGCGATGCAGCTGCAAACGCAGCAGCGATTGCACGAACAGCTCGTGAACTTCTTATACGTGAACCAGAAGGACAGGATAAATCACAATACCCGATAATCACGCTGGATTACGAACACAGGTAATTTGTCAGAAAGAAGCACTCTCTATCTCCTATTATAAAAGGCACTAACATGGAGTTACCAAAACTTAATAGCAAAGTTGTTATACGCAACGAAGGCAACTTTACGCTAGCCATCTTTATGTAATAAAAGATACATTCACACTACAGAATAACCCAAACTAATCACTTTTTCTCCTTGAAGAAACTCGTAATCTTTTTCTTGCTCTTGCCATTATCCTCTTGTTTTTCTTTCTTTGTGTCACTACTCTTCGTGTCTCTTTTTTTGGATTCCACTACTAACTTCTCATCAGGATCGTCGCTGTGCTCCCGTTTAAGTCCTGCCACTGTTGGTTGCTGTGGTGTTTTCTTGAAGAAATTCGAAATCGATCCTTTGAGCTGATCAACAGGTACCACGAAATCAGGCGAATTGTTCTTGGTTGATCCCACAGCGTCCGTTACTTGATAGCTTTTGTTTTGTTTTTGTTTTTTGAGTACGCACAGTATGCAACATGTACAGTTGAATTCCAAGTCATGAATGTGCATGCGTTAACATCCCACTTACCAGTCTAACTTTCCTTCAAAAGGTCGCATAAGCTGTACATGTTTCTTGCTCCAGGGCTCATCCGATAACCACGTAGCAACATCTGGCGAACCGTTCTCCAATATGACAGGCATACGATCATGCAAGAATTCAAAAAATGACGACGCCGATGTGGTGATGATGGTACAGGTATATAAGGGCTGTCCTATGTGACAACAAAAGATAAGACAACGTCCTCATTCGAATATTCATGCATACTCGCTTCATGTTATTACCATCATTGCCTTCGAGATGAGACACATCATAAAGCCCAGCAAATAGCATCAATTTTCCATCTTTGCGCTTTGTATAATGTGGTATTTTCTTGCCGCTGGCTAGCTGCTTCCATTCATAGAATCTAAGAGTCCACAATGACGTTTAAATGATAGCTAAGCTAAATGCAGCATTGCATCTCAACTTACCCTTCTGCGACCACAATACAGCGACCCTTATTCTTTCCGCGGTCAAACATAGACTGCCCTTCTGATAATGTATCGTCGCGCGCATTGATCGGCTAGATCATCCACCAACGCCCAAAAAAATCAATTACAAAAAAACACATGGAATAGTAAGGGAGTTATAAGGATATTTTATTATTCATCATCTCATATGAGAGTCATACCTGACGTTCAGGATATTGCTTTGCCCAGCATGGTATATAACCCCAACGCATAGTTTGCATAACGATCTCACTTTGATCGTGCTCTGACGATCGTCGTCGTACCACGGGAATGTTCTTGCGTGGTCCGACGTTGAAGCTTGAATAAAACTTATCTTCTGCCAGCCACTGATCGCTCACTTGAACATTGCTCTCCTTGACTTTATTTCTCAGTGCATCGGGGCATAGTGAACACGCGAATCGGCCGCACATGAGCCTAAAACAGTAGTGTTGTGTGGAAAGAAAAGGGTGTGTGTCCTATAATTATTCCGAGAAATTTCAAGCAGCACCCAAATCCCATAAATGGGGATTAAATGCCAACCAGCCGAGAAGGCACTCCCTAAGCCACGGGCCTTAAAGCCCATAGAACCCGACGACATTTTTGGCAGGTAGGAGTTGCCTTTTTTTTTTCTTCTTCTTTTCACCTTCCTTGCTTGAACCCACCGTTTTAGATCTTTTTTTGCCATGCCGAAAAAGACAGTGAAGTTTGCAGCCAAGCTTCACGAAAAGGCCCCAAAGACTTCCAAGGAGCCTGCTAAGGCTGATGCCAAAATCGCCAAACCTGCCCTTCGAACGAAATCGACTGCACAACCCGCTACTGCTACTACGAAGACCATGACAGCAGCTGCACCAATCCGTGGCAAGCGATCGTCAAAGAAGCGCGCTGCCGAGATCGTGGAAGAAAGCGATGACGACAGCGATTCCGATTATGGTGAGATCAACCTTGATGCAGACGATGCGGACGACGACGATGACGAAGAAATCGAGATGCAAGAAAACGATATCGACGAAAGCGACAGTGAAATCGAAGAGTTCCCTGAATTGAGCATTAGCAGCGACGAAGACGATAGTGACTATAACGACGAAAAGGCCGATGCCGATTTGGCCGAGGAAAGCGATGAAGAAGACGAGGAGGATGAAGAGGAAGATGACGATTATATGGCTGGCGACAGTTTGGATGAAGCTGATCTGGAAGAGGAAGATTTGACCAAGCAGTAAGTTTCCGGGAGAACTTATTAGTGGAACTTGCTCGAGTATCGGTATAACTCATATATTTGTAACCTATCAGGAATCCTTCGCTTGAGAAATTGCCAGAGATTGAGGCCAACTATGATAGTGACAGTTCGACAGAAGAGGTTTGTGATATAGATAACAGGATATTCTGTAAATGGAAAATAGGTACAAGTTCTAATGTAATGTCTTGTATACAGACCGAAAACACTGTCGGTAACGTGCCAGCAGATTGGTACAAGGATATGCCCCACATTGGCTATGACATTGATGGCAAAAAGATCTTGAAGCCAGCAACTGCAGACGAACTCGAAAAGTTCTTGGCTACAATGGACGACCCAGACTCGTGGAAGACTGTGCGTAGTGACAAGGAGGGCAAGGATATTGTATTGAACGACGAGGAAATGGATATCATTCAACGGTTACAACGAGGTATTATCCCTGATTCTGATTACAATCCTTACGAGCCAACAGTGGAATGGTTCACCAGCAAGACCGAACAAATGCCCTTGTCTGCCCGACCTGAACCCAAGCGCCGTTTCATTCCTTCCAAGTGGGAAGCTAAGAAGGTACGAAAAGCCCAAAGAGAAATCCTATACATCGTTGCTGATAGAAATCAACAATATTTTTAAAATGCTAATTGAAATTATCTTGTACGTAGGTCATGAAAATTGTCAAAGCTATTCGCCAAGGCCGAATTGTTCCAAGAAAGCCAAAGGATGAAAAGCCACGATTCTATAACTTGTGGGGAGAAGATGATAAGCCGCGCGAGGATCACATTATGCACATTGTTGCACCAAAGGTGAAGCTGCCAGAACACGATGAAAGTTACAACCCACCCGAAGAATATCTTCCCGACGAACAGGAGACCAAGGAATGGAACGAAATGGATCCTGAAGATCGACCAAAGAACTACCTTCCCAAAAAGTGAGTGTATACGTCTTTATGCAAATTTTGAGTTATGGAGCTGCTGTACCAATCAATGAAAACTCGTGTATAACAGATTCAAGAGCTTGCGCCATGTCCCGGCATACGACCGATTTATCCAGGAACGATTCCAGCGTTGCTTGGACTTGTATTTGGCACCGCGTGTGCGAAAGAACAGAGTAAGTGGTTATATATAAACCAGTGGAAAAAAAACAACAACAAAATCGCTAACGGCCATACTTTTAGCTCAACGTCGACCCCGACTCCCTCATACCAAAACTGCCAAGTCCCAAGGACTTGCAGCCGTTCCCTACAGCCCAGTCTCTCTCTTACGACGGTCACACTGCACGCATCCGTTGCCTGTCTGTGCACTCCTCTGGACTCTACTTATTATCAGGCTCTGACGATCATACCATCCGCATGTGGGAGGTTTCTACGGGACGCTGTCTCTTCCTATGGCAATTCAAGGACGTGATTCATGCGATTTCTTGGAACCCCAACCCTGACATCTGGCTGTTTGCTGTATCCGTTGGCCACGGCGAAGTGCTCTTGGTCTCGCCACCAAGGATCTGTTCTGGCGAAGTTGCCATGGCGACGGACCAATACATCAAGGCCGGCTACACCCGACCTGTCTCAGATGAAGAAAAGACACGACAAGTGGTTAGCTGGTCTAAACCTTCTGAGAAGGATGAAGAGAAATACGGTTTCAAAGTACGATTGCAACATAGCCAAACTGTTAAGCAGGTTACCTGGCATCGCAAGGGCGATTATTTCGCAACAGTTGCACCGGATGCTCGACAGGTGCTGATCCACCAGGCAACCAAGCATCAGACACAAACTCCATTCAATCGACTCAAGGGTATCGTCCAAAAGGTCGCCTTCCATCCTATAAAACCAATCTTCTTTGTCGCGGTATGTATAAAAGAACAAGAAAGAGATAGGGAACACTGAATCCAGCACTCGACATGTCTCACTAACGTGTTTGTGCTCTAATAGACTCAAATCTATGTACGAGTATACGACTTAATGCAACAGCAATTAGTCAAGACTCTGCAGCCCGGCGTAAAATGGATTTCAAGTGTTGATGTTCATCCGGGAGGAGATAACTTGATTATCGGTAGTTACGATAAGAAGGTGTGCTGGTTTGATATGGATCTTGGTTCTCGTCCATACAAGTCAATGAGGTAGGCAAAAGATGAAGAATATATAAGATTAATGAGAATCGCAATTTTGAACTGGGAAATTTTGAATAGATACCACGAAAAGGCCGTGCGTGAAGTATCATATCATCGCCGTTATCCTCTGTTTGCATCATCATCAGACGACGGCACTATTCAAGTATTCTATGGCATGGTTTACAACGACTTGCTCCAGAATCCATTGATTGTCCCAGTCAAGATTCTGAAAGGTCACGAAACTAAGGATAGTCTTGGTAAGTTCTATATTTTTGTTTGTTCTTCTACGATATCATCTACTCATGCCACATTTCTTGTGATTTCTAGGTGTCCTGAACATTGAGTTCCACCCCACACAGCCATGGATCTTCTCTTCTGGTGCTGACGGATCTCTACGACTGTGGACTTAAGAAACACAAACCCCATAATAATATGCATTCTGTCTTCTTTTTTTTCTCTAATCGATTAAACTTGGTCACCCAAAAATCTAGCGCGCATCATACATTTTGTTTTTTAACTATCTTTTTATACTTTTTTTCATTTCAACAAAAGCAATTTTCCTTTAACCTAAATATCAACATATATGCTGTTTTGTTTTCATTTTCGTTTTTTTTTTGGTGGAAACCGGGGATAGAAAGGGGGGAGACTGACTTAATCTAATATGATCCTACAGGCGCAAAAAAAAAAAGAGTAATATCGTATGGACTGTTTTTGAATGGTGAAATAGAAAAGGTGCAGTTGATCGTCCTAGAAAGCATCAGCAAGGTAGTTGTCCTCGTCAACAAATGATGAAACTACCGTTCGGTCAGCGAATTTGCGACCTGCAAGAGCTCTCAAAGCGCTCAAAGCTTGATCTTGATTTTCAAATCGAACAAAGATCTAATTTGAAAGATAGATAAAATATCAATATATCCACTTTACCCGAAGCTTAGCATATAACTTTAGAATAGAGAGCTTACTGACCTTGCCAAGTCCTACAACATTCTGTCCACTCTGAGGTCGAGGAATCTTCATATCCAACACAACGCCGAACTTTGAACATTCTTCTGCAATATCTTCCCAAATATCTGTGTTATAGAGAAAAAGCAATACACTGGTTATATATACATGTGGAAATGACACTCTTCTTTTTCGTAGGAAAGTATGATTCTATTTACCTTGAAATTCTTCATCGTCTTCGAGTTCTTCAGGTGTTACCATATTCATGAGCTGCAAAACTCGAGTGGCTTCATCGTCCTTGACTCCTGAAGGCACAAAAGATAATGGCATCCCTCCGTCTCTTCCGCCATCTCTATTTCCTCCAGATGAAGGTCCATCAGATCCTCCCTGTTTTGCACCAACGCTTGCGCGCTGCACAACAAGTCTCTTATCGCCTAATTCCATATTATTTAAACCTTGACATGCCAAATCCGTGACACTTGGATCAGCATATTCACAAAAAGCGAAGCCCTATAATCACCAACGGAAAAAGTGAGTCAGTGCATCCGAAGTTTCTACTGTTATGCGAAAGTTTTTTTTACTTACCTTGGATTGCATCGTATGTGGATCTTTGACAAGGTTGAAAGCACGCAATTCACCAAACGACTTGAGCAATTCGACGACCTGGTCTTCATTAAGATAAATGGGCAAACCTCCAATAAAGATTTTGTTGGGTGTGTCAGGGACAGCGCTCGTTGTAGATGGGGCTAGGGTATTTCTTCAGTTAGTAATATATCTTTTCCCGCCCCCACCCTTATCTGGCCATTTCTCTTGCACATACCATTACTGTTATCTTGATAGTTGCCGTCTGTAGGTGGTTGATAATCCTTTGGTCGACGAATCTTCAAAGTCTGTGTTTGGAAGTTAATACCATCAAAAGCCATTGCTTGCGTAGCTTGTTCTGGGGTTTCGAACTAATTTTTGTTGAAAGTCAAAATGCGGGTAAGAAGACAATACGTCGATAGTGATCAAAGAATATATTACGAATAGAACGTTCGTTTACCTCAACAAACGCATAGTTCTTGTCGTGATTGATCTGAACTGAAACTACTGCGTCGCCTTCGGTGCTTGCTAGCTGCTGCATCGTGCTGTTGAAAAAGTCCGCCATAGCCTTCTCATCAATCTCAAAAGGTATCTGACCCACATACAAACGGCGTGCCTGTCTTGCTAGTGTTGCATTAAGTGCTACTGGACCAGCAGCACCCTGTGTAATTCTCACCCGCGAGCCATCTGCCATTAAAGCATGTTCACTAGGTGGTGCAAACGACTGAGGTGTGCGAGTACCAACAACCTGTCCGGGTAGGGGGAATAATCCTATATGTTTGTTGATTAGCAAAGATTTAAACAAAAAGCGCGTCCTTCCTTTTCCACCAACAACAACCTACCTGTTTGCTTAACCTGCTCTGCCGTCATGCCTTCCATGCCCGGCGGAGCCATATCCCAATTTTGAAGCTTTCTTTCTCTCTTGTGAAGTGGAACTGTAGGTTCGTCACGACGACCTGTAGAACTCGTGCTACGTCTATTACGTCGCGCTCCAGGGCTGTGGTTACGCGATCGACGGTAGTCCCTATCATCTCGGTTCCTACTTCTGTGACGACGATCGCGTGAGCGCTCTCGTCTGTTGTCTCTTGACCTATCGCGTCGTCGTCTGCCTTCTCGTTCACGAGAGCGGTCTCTGTATCGATCTCTGCTGCTATGTCGTCGTCGACTTTCACTACGATAGCCTTCACTTCTGTGAAAATTGCCTTCATCTCTATAATAACCTTCGTCCTTGTAGTAACCGCTAGGTTCTTCTCTGAGATATCTTTCGTCCCCGTGGTAGCCACCATTGCCTTCGTGATTTTCTACGCCAGCGACGTGGTTGTTGTGGTGAGCAGTTTAGAAGAAAGTATATATAAAACGAATAAGTTTTCTTTTTTTGTCTTTCTTTCTAGCATAAATCAGAGCGATCTATGCGAGTTGTAGAAAATGTTGTTCTTTTAGCTCAACACATACCAGGATTCTCAACGGTGTAAGGAGCTTCAGAAGAGCCTTGCAATTCTTGGCCAATGGAATTCAAGAAATTACTGGCATGATCAGCTGCACTTTGCATTCCTGTCAAAAGTATAAAATTTGTTAGCGATCATTCAAATGTTTCAATTGAATGGTTTAATTGTAAAAGCGAACATTAAGCGCACCACTAGAGTTTCCATAGTCGCCATCGTTCCACGACATGATGAAAAAATGTTAGAAGAGTTCAAGAAAGCAAAGCCGTCCGCTCTAGCTTCAGCTTTTAAAAAAATATATGTTTTTTCGTTAGCGGACATCAAACTTGGTCTTTCATTACACACACGCAGAAGCGTCTTTTTCTTTTTTGTTTCTTTCCAGGAAACCACAAAGCACCATACGATTCGCCATGGGGACCATTGTTGAGCATGGGCTATACTTTCTCAGTGGACTACAACAAGCCTTCCAGTGGATGAGGGCGATTTCGCTCGTATACTCGCAAGTACTAGCCAACGACAACATTTTATACCACCTGGAATCTTATACCGAAACGTAAAAAAAAACAGTTCCCGCGTTATCCAAGTGGCCATCATCAAGACCGTTTGTCTCAATGGCTTTATCTATCTTGGCGTTCTATTAGCCCTCGACACGCTCTATACGGATCATACGATTTTTGGCTACTCTTATACTGTAAAATATCCTACATGTGTTCCATTGCCTGATGCATCGTTGATACAGCAAAGGCTAACCTTTTATACATGGAATACGCGCGAAGCACTTGACAGGTTATCCAATGTACCTGCTATGCCTCATGGTGAATTCAAACCTGTTCTCCCAAATTGCTTTAGAGGCTTTCCAGATTCATGCCAACGAATACCAGCGTCCGACAATGGCAACCTCAGCAGCATCAGCTATCGGCAATGCACTCTTTTATATTAACTGTGCAGCATTTGCGAGGCTGTTATACTTGGTTCCTTTCATTGGAGCTGCTCTTTCATTTTTCGTTACATGCCTGTTCATGGCCTATTATAGCTTTGAGTATGCTCTCTCATTGAGTTGTTCAAGTGTTTACCTCAATCATGATTGGTACTGATCTATGTCATACGTCTTATTCTTTTTGGTAGATACAAATGGGTTCATTTACAGTGGTCTTTAGATCAACGGTTGAGACACGTTGAGCGAAATTGGGCATTTTTCCTCGGATTTGGTACAGTCGCTTAATAGCTTTCTCTTTTTCTTTCAATGCTGCGCTCGGTTTACCAATAAAAGTTTGATGACAACAGGCCTTCCTGCTGCTTCCTTGACATTTTTCCTGTCCACATTACACGCCGGCGGTGTCTTTGCGCTCATCTATCCAGGAGTACGCATTTCTTGAACTTAACAAATGGCAGAGTGACCGTTTATTTTGTTACTAATTGCCTAATTACTATTGTTACTGTTGTAGTACATTATATTGGCTACGATGGCAGCTCTAAAGCCTATCCGTGCGCCAGCTACCACTGCCACAGGCGTAAGAGCTATTCATCAGTGCCGTTTACCAAACCAAATACCCTTTTTTTGGCCAGTAGCAGCGGCAACGTTCACCATGGCTATTTTGCTGAAAAAGTTGGGTGTACCCAATGTACTAGCGGTCATGTCTGAGAAGAAGGATCAATTAGGGAAGATCGTATAGAATAAAAAAGCAAGAATATGTTCTGTTCTTCTTTTTTTCTACTATATTTATTTCTGGAAAGAATATGACTTGTTCTCCATTGTTTTAGCACGGAGGAAATGTTTAAATATGTATGATGCGTGCACTTTTCAGATTGTCTTCTCTTCTTCAATTACTTTGAAAAAGAACAGCTGTAAGTATATCTTCTATGAATCAATTTTAAACACGATCATATGGCTGCTAAACATAGTCATTTTTTTATTCAAATTATAGAGGTTTCGTTCGATTAATCATTTGCCAAGATAGTAATATGATACAGCGAACGGCCGATCGCTGTGCTATAGCAAGTTAAGTACATGTTAGCTGCTGCCAATGTACGACTGTGGTACCACATTAATACACTGCTCAAGATATCAACAATAAGATATTCGGTTAAACATTATAGCATACACGTATGAACACTACGGCATTTCGGCTAAACACTATTGAATAAAATCTCTCACTCAGATGATCCACCTTACGTGAACAGGACAATGAACCTATCAACAGGTACCTCGGCCATTACATCAGCTAACGCCGGTTTCAAAGATGTGCCCGATTAACATAGC